>NW_004949095.1:2035797-2066130 GCF_000317375.1 Microtus ochrogaster
GTGTTACATTTGTTTATGTTGCGGACTATTTAAGTGTGTAAAGGTGTGTTACATTTGTTTATGTTGCGGACTATTTAAGTGTGTAAAGGTGTGTTTATTTGGGAGCTGGTTGGCGGCCAAAAGAAAGTCTGCTACGATGTCCTATACCTCAGTGGGGTGAACATTCTGCTTCACTACTGAGTCTTAGTCACATGAGCTGTGACTTTGCTTAGGTCTCCACACAGCTCAGCAGACAAAAATTCCTACCACGGTACTGCTTCCTGGATGAGGCAAGAGCACAGGTTGGGATTGCCACTGGATCCATTGTTATGGGAGAGAAGAATGAGCTGAAATGCAAAAGGATATTTAAACATTGGGAATCCCCTTTTACCAAAACCAAAGTGGGTAGCAACAGGAAACAGCCATCTGTGTAACACTTCCGAGGTCAATGTTCTGGCCATGTAACTGGCCCATCCATGAAAGCCTTCAATAGCCTGTAGCAGCCAGAGGGAAAAACACCTCTAGATACAATTATACACATACAGATTCAAACTGTCAACGAAAAGAATGAGGGAAGAGAAGGGGGGAAAAAGGCTTGTTACCTTTCCTTGACTGTCTTCTAGATATCTGATCTCAAGCCTTGCGTGTGAAAACCAGGGCTATACCAACTGAACTACACTGCCAGTCTTTTATTTTTTATTTTTTTAACAAAACCACTTTGTCAACATCAAGCCGCGTTAAGACTCTGACAACAGAGCTGAACAAAGGTTAACAGATACTCACGTGGTACAGACATACACGCAGACAAAAACATTTATACACATGCAGTAAAATGTACGTCTGTTGTATGTGTGCAGGTGTCCTCAAAGGTCAGAAGAGGGCATCAGATCCCTTGGCGCGAGAGTCACAGGCAAATGTAAGCAATTTGACATGGGGGCTGGGAACTGAACTCAGATCCTCTGAAAGGACAACTTATGCTCTTAACCCCTGCTCCATCTCTCCAGCCACGGAAGTTAATTTAAATGAATATATATAACAAGATTGAGAAATAAGAGGCTGGAGAAATGGCTCAGTGGTTAAAAGCACTTGCTGCTCTTCCAGAGGACCTGGGTTCCAACACTCCCATCAGGTGAATCACAAATACCTGTAACTCCAGCTCCAGGAGATCAGGTATCCTCTTCTAGAGTCCACACAAACATGTGGCATTCTCTCTCTCTCTCTCTCTCTCTCTCTCTCTCTGTGTGTGTGTGTGTGTGTGTGTGTGTGTGTGAGTGAGAGAGAGAGAGAGAGAGAGACACAAATAAAAATAAGGTATTTTTAAGAACTTCCATAATCTACTTTTACTACTAAAAAGGAATATGTATAGTTTTTGTTTCATTTTGTTTGGGGGGGGGTGTTTTTTACAACGAGATAAGTCAAGGATCTATCTTGTGAACTGAACCTTCATGGCCAAGTGAATCCTGGCCCTTAGTGCCCTCTTACTAATGTAGAATCCTAGCTAGGGCAATCTTTGGTGCCCTGGCTTTCCTGTCATACATGTGTTCTACTTGATGAACCCAGCTTGGGAATCCAAGCAATGATTTTACCTCCCTGATCATCACCCTCTCTTGTAAAACAAGAGGTTGTGTAGAGACCCCTTAGACCTATTGTCCATCAGTGTCTGATACATGCTCATTCGGGCTTGTGGGACGAAGCAAGGTTGCTCCAGAATGGATGGAGCTTCTACTTCTGCCCTGCCCAGAAGCATTTGGCTCTAGGAAACAACAGAGATATGCAAACTTTTTTTATAAGAAGTCTTCCACTTAAAGTACAACTCAAAGTTTAGATAATTTGTCTAATTTTGAGTTAGCCATGGGAAGTGATTTGGCTGCAAATTGATTTTTTTCCCCAACATGGAAGTTCATATTCCCATAATAAATAAAAATACAATCCAGAAGAGATCCAGTCGAAGTTCTGTAACTGGACTGTCTGAGGAAGACCGGGATACAGACCCTTGGCTCAGGAGTCTCCACGTCTTCTTTTACACCACAGAAGGGGAAGACTCAGCCACGTGCTGGCCACTTTGAGAGGAACAGCCCTGACACGCTTCTGCTTTCGCAGCTGCCATGCAAAGAGACAAGGGTTTATGCAGCAGGGAGGGGCGTCTGCCGACACGACACGCAGTCACCCACAGACACCAAAAAAGACAGCTTTTGGCTTTGGAGATGATCCAAACATTACATCACCTTTCTGGGGCTTATGTTACAACACAGCCCCAGGAATGCTTCAGTAATCTGCTAAGTTTCATTTGGGACTAAATTAGAGAATTCTAGAATCACAGGGCTCCTAGTTCTGCACTGGTCTGAGATTGATGATTCAGGTCTTGTCCCTTGCCTTGCAAAGTTCCCCAAGAAAAAAAAAACAATGTCAGTTTGGTTGGCCTACTGAGGACTTAAACAGGAAGCACACTCGCAGGATTGCCTCAACACGGTAATTGCATAGCTTGACTTTCAAATAAACACAATCACAAATCAACAGTCTCAGGGACCACTAGAGCTAAATCAGCTGCCCCAGTTCAGGACACTGAAATGAATTTCCCCCAAGGACTTCCCAGCTCACACTGAGTCCCAATTCTCTACTCCTATTTACTGTGTGTATAGACTTTTTATTTTTACCAAAAATGATTCCTGGGGGGAGCAAAGGTGCATTTAAGTCCTTTGCAAATATTACATACTTCAGAGAACTTTCTCAATGACTTACGTGTTATCTGGAGAAGACATTAAGCTAAAAATGACCTCACTCAATATACTGGAAACTTAGCAGTAAGAAAAATACCAAATGCTCTAACATAGCACTCCGTCTCTTATCTCACATCATGAGTGTTGGAAGTTGTCACAAATAAGTTCAAAGTGACTATGCTGTGAAGATCACAACATGCTCCTGAAATATCTAAACCTTCCTACTGTTTGGAAAACTCAGTACCTTCAATTGACAATAGAGAGAGATTCAAAGCCAGGCATGGGAGCTCATACCTAGATCCCCAGCACTCAGAAGATGGAGACAACAGGGTCATGAGTTCGAGGCCAACCTGGACAACACAAGGAAACTCTATCTCAAAAAGACAAAAAAAAAATTCTGGAGAAAGAACTTGTATGAAAGCAGCTTTGGGAAGGAAAGCATCTAAATTCTGAAGATGAATGGGAATACTTCATGGATGCAATTATTTCATGAAAGGCAAACTAATCAGAACTAAGTGTATCACTTTGTACGTTACATGACTTTAAATACATTGTGTGGCTCGTTTACTGAGTTAAACATAAAGAGACAGGTAACTACTATATATATATACCACGAAGTGTTTTCAGAATCAAACTGGCCAATTTTCATCAGAAAGTGCAAGGCCAGCTTACATGCTTCGGGCATGTTCTACAGAGTGTGGGGTGGGGTTGATAAATCAGAGTGTGATGTGTTCTGGGCCACAACCAAAAAGCAAGAAGGACTGACAGAAGAGCCGGGGCTGAGAGTCTCATCTGCTTTGGGTTTTTGTCTAATGTTTTACCTACGTGGCTGGGTAAATATACCCTGGAGCAGTGTCAGCCTGAACAGCAGGGATGCTCAGCACCTTCTTGGCTGTTGAAAGGAGAGCAAAGCCAAGCCCTGGAAGTCCCCAGAGATCCAGTACATTTAGTGGGTCACCAAGTTCTTTAGACTTGACCCTAGCATTCCTGTGGTCTCTCTCTTTGCTGTCTCACTCCCACCACCTCCCACCTGGGTTATTGCAATGGCTTTGATTTGGTTCCCCTCATCTCTCTCCACCAGCTTAGACCTCCAGAGCCCTTCCTAACACAAGGATGTGAGCACGCCATTCCTGCTCCCCAACTCTCTGCGACTCTTCTTTGCTCACAAGGCACCATCCTAGATATACAGCCCAGAGCGTGAGGCTCTCCATGGCCAGATGCACCACTACGCTTCTATCCTCCTCCTCTCCGCCTTGCTCATCTCCAGACACACCTCCCCCAGAGCTATGATCCAGACCCTTGGGGACACAAGTCGTCGTCTCTCACCCAGCTATGAGAGACCAAATGGGAACCTGTGTGTTTCTTACTGACCTCTGGGCATCTGAATTCACTGTGCCTGTACTCCTGGCTCCAGACTCTCAAAGAAATGTGGACCTCAGCTGTGTGAAGCGGACTCCAAGCAGCTGAGGAGCCTGAACAGGTACTAAGAGAGCACTGTGATGGTTTTGAGTGAGGATGAGCCCCATAGGCTCATATATTTGAATGTTTGGTTCCCAATTGGTGGGCTGTTTTGGAAGGATTAGGAGGTGTAGCCTTGTTGGAGGAGGATGAGGGATGGGGGAGCTTTGAGGTTTCAGAAAAAAACCCTGGTCAGGTCCAGTCTCTCTCTCTCTCTCTCTCTCTCTCTCTCTCTCTCTCTCTCTCTCTGCCTGCTGCCTACCAACCAGGATATAAGTTCTCAGGGACTGCACCCTGCTATGATGCTAATGGACTTGCCCTCTGAAACTGTAAGCAAGCCCCAATTAAATGCTTTCTTTTATAAGCTGCCTTGGTCATGGTGATTCCTACACAGCAACAGAACAGTAACCAAGACAGACATTAACAAGTGAATAAACCAAAAAAAATCTGCCAGATCAGGCTGACTCTAAAGCTGATGTTTTAGCTGAGGCCAACCCTGTAAGTCTTGGTAATTATATCTTTACCATGATTTCACCTGCACGAAAAAAACCAGGAAGCAACATTACTGCTTCAGACTTTCAGAGGCCACAGGAGCTTCAGGCACAGGTCACTCTGGATTCGAACAGGTACCATACTCTTAGCCCAACTCCTAGCACATCCCAGTGTGCCCTGAATGGAAAACTATGATCAACCTACCATCATGACAAGTTTTTCACGGTCTCTGTTGGCCCCCAAATGCAGCCCTTTGAGGAGGGAGCATAACATCTCAATCTGTCTCTAAGGGAGGGGAAAGTGTGACCATGACTCAATACAGCACTTTTGAATTTCTGTCTGGATGAGACGCTCAGCTACAAAATCCGCTGTGAGAACACAGCGTCTCAGATGTTGATTCTACTATTAAACAATTGGTGGCAGCCTACATATTTGTTTTTGTTATCTAACATGAACACACACACATATATACATTTAATTATTGCCAAGAGGAAAGTCACTGTAATGGTTAACTACCCTGTAAAAGAAAAAGCATACATACAAAATATAATATAATGTAATAATATAGATTTCTCTTTGTTACTTTTATTATGTGGTCAAAAAGGCTCCAGTTTAAGAACCCCTGGATGAAAGGCTCTGCCATTGCCAACAGTTGCTTGGGTGGCCTTGTGCAAACACACTGCCAACCGCTCACCTTTTCAATCAAAGGATTCTTAGTGCTTGATCCATTTACAGCGCCTTTTAATTCTAATATTCTGGGACCATTTTCATCCTTAGGATGTTTTCTACTAGGTTTCAACTAATTTATCCTAACTCAAAGGAAGCCTACTCTAGATGACCACTGTCATAAGTACTTTTTAAAGTTCATTTTGCAAATCTAAGGCACACAGCATGTTTTGATACAAGGAGCATAATGGTTACTACAGAAAACGAGCATTATTTCACAGTTACCCCCTTTTGGTGACAATTATACATAATCAATGCACTGTGGCCTGGGATCTGCGAGGGCTGGAATGCCACCGAGTCCAGAAAGCAACAATAGCACAAACGTAAACCACTGGGGTGATCAGAAGAAAGCACCTCGGCTAGTGTCAGGGACATCCCGCCTTATGTGTCATCTTACTTGACAGGACATATGCCTATGAAAAGCAGTTGCTAGGTTCTCACAAAGTTTTGTTTACATGAACTTAACTCCTCAAGACATGACAGCCACCTGGTACCCTATGTAAGAAAAAAATTATATTCCACGTTTGAGTCCAACCAATAACTGGGAGGTGAAGCTGTCCTAAGAAGTAGCATTTTTGCAGAAGCTTTGAGTATTACTGAAAAGCTTAAATTCACGCTCCATCTCAAAAATGCAACACGGATAACAGCGGGATCGCAGGAGTTCTTTTTTTAGTCTGTGTGGTGCTGCCAGGCATGACAAAACTGCCACCCAACTCCCTCTGGTAAATACACAGAGAGTGGCCGGTTTAAAGAGCCGCAGCTCGCTAATTGAATGGTGCGCTGCGGGGGGGAGGGGGGGTCCTTGGTACAAAAGAAAAGAAGGGAGGAATGTGAAAGAGGAATGGCTTTAAGATGAGGAAACTCTTGTTTGGCACAACCCATCGGCTTCGTGTTTTTTAGCTCCGGGTTTTATCACTTTAAAGCCCACCTGGGAAGGAGCCCCACGTAGGGAAAAGGCTTTCTGCAGAGACCCTTGACCTGACCAAGTGAGAATCCTCGAGGTGAGTTCAGACAACCACCTCTATCAATAGGGAAGAGCAGGTCGTCGGCGCAATGGGAGCACTCACCTTCCCTCCTGGAGGTGGCCTGGGCGGCGGGAAGCAGGAGCGCGATGCCGAGGCAGCAGCTGAGCCAGAGCGTAGGCATGGCCAGGCCGCGCTCCGCCGCTGCGGGTGGATGCCGGGCGCCGAGTCCTCGCCCCGTTGTGCCTTCCTTTGCCCTCGATCAGGTGGTTTTATCGACTCTTCTACCTGACTCAGTCCTGACAGGAAGAGAGCCGTGTTTCGGGGCGTGACTCACCTGTGAACAAGGAGGACCCAGCCCTCCAAGGCAGACAAACACTCAGCGCACGAGCAGTAAGCCCGCTCGCTGCGGGCCCCCGGCTCCCCCCTCTGCAACCGGGGCGCACACCTGGCCCCGCCGAGGGCGTGGTGTAGAGGCTGCAGCCCGGAGATCCTTCTGGAATGCGCCACAACACCCACAGCCCTTCTCCCGGGGTGGTCCCGGGCAGAACTCACCAGAACTCACCGCGGTGGATAGTGGCTGCCCTGTCTTCAAATTGGGGGTGGTGGGACACTCTCAAGGGCACAGTCGTTGACCCATCCCTCGGAGTCAGAAGTCCCCCCTACCCTGGTCTAAAAGACAGAGAAGCAAATTAACCAGACCCAGGGTCTCAATAGAATCCTCTCCACTCTCCATCAAGGGGCGACTTTTTTTTCCTGAAATACTGCAGGTATACACACCACCTATTTCTACTCACATCTAATCCCCCCTACACACACACACACACATACACACACACACACACACACACACACACACACACACACACTACCATCAGGTAGAACCAAAGATTCCTCTCTCTTATATCTACCTACCTTAACCTTGAGCTAGCAACTCCTTAAGTCACTTGTCGGCAGTACAGCCTGCGGCGAAGACTGGGTACCCCTACTACTGATGCAGTGTCTAACTCACAACTGATGCTCATCAAACTCTCTATTCATAAGAAAAAGGACAGCAATTTCCTATGCTTTTAACATCTTAGAGCGTATCTTTCATGCCATCCTCTCTAGTTCCACTAGAAAACGTTAGGAGCGATTCTATCAGCCACATCAAAGCTGGCTAGTTGAAGTGAGTAACAGCAGGTGGGGGAGGGGATGCAAATCTTGGCATGTCCAACACTGTCCTGGGGAACTTCTAAGGAGAATGATTTAGAGATGACTGTCAGAGAAAGCTCTTGGTTCCTGCTAGAGATTTAAGAATGACCAGTATTTATATAGACACGTTGTAACCATCACAACCAATAGCCTATCCCTTTTCCCATGGTAAGGACGGCAGAGGCCCTCCACAAATGCCTAGTCACTGACTAAAGGAATGACTCCACTGCAGATAATTCTGCAGCTAACACTCTAAGATAACAGACAATGTAGCCCACTCATTATTGCCAAGGGTGTGAGAATTCCTGTTTCTATCTGTGATAGTGGCCAGTGGGAACGGACTGGGAGAACTGTGGATGGCTTTATATAGAACACAGAACTTGAACTAGACACCTAGTTATAACCAGGAACTGGATGAAGCATCGAAGAACAGCAGGGGCAAGATGGGGTTCTGCCTGACATCGCCTCTAAAGTCTAGCACAAAAAGGAGTAACAGAGCCAGATGGTGCTGGCACACACCTTTAATCCCAGCACTTAGGAGGCAGAGGCAAGCAGAGCTCTGTGAGTTAGAGGCCAGCCTGTTCTACAGAGCAAGTTCCAAGACTGTCAGGACTGTAATACAGGAAAACCCTATCTTGATAAACGAAACAAAAGCAAACAAAAAATGAGCAACAGAAAGGAAATTTTTATTTTCTCACCTAGGACTTGATTCTCTTCTACTCTGCCCAAAGAATACAAAGCTTCCTCTCACTCAAAATCAGTGTCAAGTTACTGCTGTTAACACTTCAGCTCCTAGAGAGCAGGTATCTAGAATCCTTCGTTCCAATAGCTGCTACACGGTGAAGAGAGAGACCCTGTTTCTGGGTGCCACCCACTGGAAAACACTGAGATTAATTGTGCCAGCCAAGTCCAAGTCCATGATGCAGAAGGAGGAAGGCATGGGGCCCTGCAAAATGAAATCTTAATGACAAAATGTGTTTTAGCACAGATTTCCACTGCCTATCACATCTCGAATGTTGGAACAAATGTTTTCATCTGCTACCATTTTATAGTGATAATAACAATAGCATAGAGACCTGTCTGCCGTAAGTCTTGGATACATGTTAGCCCTTTAACATCCAACATAACCCCGTGGATGAGATACACTGCCGATATCCCCATGCCTCCGCCCTGGCGAGGTTAGGTAACGTGCTAAGAATGGCAAAGCCAGGCAATCTAGCTCCACCACTCATATACTCTTTGATAGTCAGATTTAAAAGTGCCATAAAGAAAGATAAGTTCACAATACCGAATGTACTATATGCAGTCAAAGGTTAGTTAGCAGCAGCCATCACAACACGGCCAGATTGACAACTTGTTGGCACGCGTCCAGAAAGCCGAGTCTCACAGGAATCATCCCCAAGACATCAGCTCTGAAAGGACCCACTGGTCACTTGGCCAGGCATCTGGGGTCCAGATGAGCCAGCACCTCATTGATTCTATGCCCTGGGGCAGGTGCTCTCCAGTTTGACTCAGTTTCTCCTTCTTCACAGCCCCTTTCCTCGGGCTTGTGTCCTCTGCTCTGGTCTCACACCCTTTATTCAGGAACAGTACCCACCCCTGTATGAGCTTCAGAGTTCTTCTCAGTACCTCCCTGGAGCTAAGGACTCCAGCAGACAAAGTTAAGGCCTGGATCCCGAATCCAGATCCTACCTTCACTGATACCAAGGCGAGTTTCTGGGTTTTCTCTGAGCTTCGGTTTCTTCTACTATAAAACGGGGATAACGATAGAGCATTTATCTATCAGGGCTGCTGAGAAATGCCAGAGCGAGGGCTCAGAACAACACCAGGCCCACCCTATAGCCTATGCTCAAAAATGACATTTTCACCACTGTGGCTATTTGTGGTGGCCGGGGTAGCACTGCTATCTCTAAAGAGCGCCAGACAGTCTTTCCTTGTACACTAGCAAGCGCTGCTTTTGCTAACCGATTTTAATTTTAGCTTTTGAATCTCAGGGACCCTCCTATCCCAGTTTATGTCTAGATCACCCAAATTTACTCAGTTGTTAACTAACTTGCATTTTTACTCCATCTGCAGCTGTCTGCTCCACTCCCCTTCCCCAGCTGACCTTGAACTCACTGTGTAAGGAAGGACACCCCTCACCTCCTGTGCTCCTGCCCCCACCTCCTCCTAGGACAACAGGACAAGCCTAGTCCGCTATGCTTCCCTAAAGCTGGAAATTTCTTGCATAGATTCGCTTGCCTGAGGTTCAATGTTTCCATTTAGAACCTCATTTACGGTGGACTGAGTTCCTACATTTTAAGCAAAATATAAAGAGATGATAGATTCCACTGTGTTTTTTTATTGATTTTTGTTGATCTCTACATTTTTCACTGCTCCCTCCATGCCTCTCCCCTCCACTTTGACCCTCTCCCAAAGTCCCCATGCTCCTAATTTACTCAGGAGATCTTGTCTTTTTCTACTACCCATGTAGATTAGATCTATGTATGTCTGTCTCTCTTAGGGACCTCATTGTTGTCTAAGTTCTCTGGGATTGTGATTTGTGGGTTGGTTTTCTTTGTTTTATGTTTTAAAGCCACTTACGAGTGAGTACATATGATAATTGTCTTTCTGGGTCTGGGTTACCTCACGCAAAATGATTTTTCTAGCTCCATCCATTTGACTGCAAAATTCAAGATGTCATTATTTGATTCCACTGTATTTTTATAATTAAGCTTAGTATGTGATTCTCAAAATGGCAGCAAAACTTATTTGATTTTCTGTCGACATAAATAGATCTTTTTTTCCAAATCCAGATAAAAGTCAAACTGATACTTCCCTGCAGTAGAAAAGAATGAACCGTCAACCGACAGGAGAGCATAGAAGACTCTCGAAGCATTGTGCCAGGTGAAAGAAAGCAGACAGAAGAATCTACATGGCTCCATTTGTAGGAAATTGTAGAAATGCAAAATTCATAATGCAAGAAAGCAGAGTATAGCTGCCGCAGACAGGAAATGCCTGTAATGGCATATGACGATACTGTTTGGGGATGAAAGACAGAATCTGAAATACACGTACAGTCAAAAGTCATGTAGGTCTTTCAGAGATAGCTCAGTTAGTAAAGTGCTTGTAATCCCAGGGTTGGGACAGAAAGGCAGGCAGATCCCTGGGACTCCATGGCCAGGAGATAAAGAGGCAAGCTCCAGGTGAGAGACCTTATCTCAAAAACACAGACTAGCTGGCATCTGAAGTATGATGATACCCAAGGTTATCCTCTGGTCTCCACGTTTGAATACACTCACACACACCTTACATACATCTGAACAGGTGAACACACACGCTCATGTAGTTTAAATGTATACTTAATGTCAGCAAGTTTGGCTTGTTTGTTTAATTAATTAATGAATAATTTTGCTGTACTGAGGATAGAACATGTTAGGCAAATGTTTTACCTATTAGCTATATATCCTGTGCTTCAAAAATTGCTAAACTTATTGTATGTAAATTGGGTCAGTAAAGCAATACTAAAGGGAGGGGTGGAGCCAGAGAGAGCTCATTTGTAAGAAAGTGCTGGTTTGCTGGTTTTGCAGAGAACCCAAGTTTGATTCCCAGCATCATGTCAGGCAATTTACAACCTACATGACACCTCTGGCCTCCATGGGCACTGTCACTTACTCATACAAATACATACATAGACACAGACACTGGATTAAAAGTAAAAATGAGGCTATTTTAAAAGGAGGGAGAGAGTCCAGTGGCGGTGGTGGCGCACACCTTTAATCCCAGCACTGGGGAGGCAGAGGCAGGTGGATCTCTGTGAGTTCAAGGCCAGCCTGGTATACAAGAGCTAGTTCCAGGGCAGGCTCCAAAGTTACAGCGAAGGCCTGTCTCAAATACCAAAAACTAACCAAACAAAAACAAAAGAGGAGGGAATCTCAAAAAACTGTATTTGAACATTGGGATGAGATTGCCTTCAAATGTGCAAGGGCAAAGCCATTGCTAGAAACACGAGCGTCTTCGTAAGAGAGACGAAGCTAGCTGTACTGGTCTGAGGCACTCTAAGCAGCCAGCTCAGTCCTTATGGTAGAAATGTCACCAGGGAATTACAGGAGAATACACACACACACACACACACACACACACACACACACACACACACACACGCTTCTGGAAACTTGTCTATTTGGCGACCTCTAAAGGTAGCCACGCCTCTCTGGAATATTTCCTTAGGGGTACAAATTTCAAACCCGTCTTGGACTTCCCTTTTCTGGAAGTTGCATCTTGGACTCTCCTTTCCCCGGAAGTTGCCTCTTGGATTTTTGCCTCATGTTCCCAAAGCTGCCACAGTACTGGAAGGTTCTGGGGCATTCCCACTGGGCGTGGCCTGCACAGCTGAGTCCTGGAAGTCCCCTTTGTCTGTTATTGTTGCACTTTCAATTCTGTCATTACCCAAGGGAATTTTCTTTTTATAATGCCGTGTAAATCATTTTACAGAACTGTCACCTCTCCAGGCCCCAGAGCCCCAAAGAGAATCACAGGTGACATGCTGGGTTTTGCCTCCGGTTCTATCATTACCTCAGTTAACTTTTCGGAGGAATGCCTGGCACGTCACTTGCTTTCAGACTCACTTATGATAAAAACTGAAGCACTGGCCATTAGCATGCCAGCTATAGAGTCAGACTTGTGGGTACCAATTCCCTGCCCTCCAGAAAGTCGCCCCCGGGAAAGTTCTAATTATATTGTCATTTGTATTAAAGTTTTAAATGTAAAAATACAGTGGTTAGGAAAAAAAAGAAGAAAAAGAAAGAAAAAAGCTAATTCTGGCTTTGTTTTTAATGGGTAAAGGAAAATGCCCTTAAAAGGAAATGGTTCAGTGTTTCCTGGATCAGCTGCATAAATTCCCTGAGGTTGGCCGGGCGCCAGGAAACCGTGTTCCCTCAAGCAGAACCCTAACTGAAGTGGCACAGTTCCACTTTGGTGCAGCGGCACACACAGAGTGCACACACAGAGTGCACACACAGAGTGCCCTCAGCAAGTTCAGAGCTCCGGAAGCCAGAGCAGAGCCCAGGGGGAGCGTCTCTTGGTCGGAGGTTGGCTGGTTGGTACATTTGGCCAGGGAAATAAACACACACACACACACACACACACACACACACACCTTATTTACATCTCTTTTGATGTATTCCATACAGGGATATTCATTTTCCATACCGCTAATGAGGAGACACAGGAAGACTTGCCTAGGAAGAGACAAAACCAATCCAGAGGACAAGCAGAGTCTTGGAGAGAAGCTGAGTCTGGGGTGTTAACTAGCCAACTGCAAGTTGTTCACCCACCAGGAGCTGATGGTTCCTCTACTATCTTCCTCTTGGCCCCCAGCTACAGATCTGAAAGAGAGCCAAAGCCCCACTTGGGTAACGTTCTCCCCTGCGCTGCCATGGGGTACATGTGGGGTCAGAATTGACCGCTGCAGGCTTGGCAAGGAGAGCTGGAAGTGGGACCACTCTTTCATCTGAGTCCCGCCCCTGCCCACGGAAGGTGAAAAGGATATTTTCTAAGCGTGGTTCTAAATTTCAATGAAAAGCATTTCCACAATTCCTAGCTTGAATGATTAAATCTAAAACTCTCTGTCATAGCTAGAGTCCAAACCTCTGCTTAAATAGGAAACACTGGACACATTTTAAATTCATAGCAATAATGTTGACAGTTGATAAAGCCAGGCAGACTGTACCGGATACTGATGTGCCCACAACCTGCACAGGCATGAAAGGGTGTGCTCCTTGCCACCGTCCCCACAAAGCACATGCCATTAATATTCTTATTTTGGGGTTGTCAGGCTCCTTCACAAATCCATACCAATAGCTCAGTCTGGAGCAGTGGTTCTCAACCTGTGGGGTTTTGCCCCTTTGAGGTTGACCAAATCCTTTCATATGGGTCGTCTGAGACCATCGGAAAACATAGATATTTACATTACAATTCATAACAGTAGGAAAATTACATTTATGAAGTAGCAACAAAAATAATTTTATGGGGGGAGTCACCACTACATGAAGAACTGTATAAAAGGGTCACAGCATTAGGAAGGTTGAGAACCACTGCTTTAGAGTCATTATTAGAATACAATATCAAAACAGTTCAGCTTTTCACTGGATAAATATATCTTTCTCCAACAACAATGAAAAATTTGAGTTACATATCAAGTAAAAGAAGAAATGCCTAATCTCCATTACATACATGATGTTCTACAGAACTGTCCTCCCCAAAATCAACAATAAACAAGATCCGTCTACAAAGGATATATTTTGCCTTCCCATATTACCTCCGGTCACTCCCTGATGCACAACGATGACAGATCTTATGCAACATCCTTTATCTTATCCAGTCGGCTCTTGAGTGGTTTTCTCTGAGTCTGATACCTTAATCCAGATGTTAGAGCACTGTATTTAAACAACTCTACTTAAGTCCTTCAAATAACTGGAAGGTATTTTTAGCATTTGGAAGGAGCCTGAGCAGTCTGTAAGAACGCAAGGATTTAGTAGCTATATCATGGGGTGCAACTTTTCCAGGACTGGGTCACACAGAAATCCCCAAACATTCCCAGACGGTGCTTTTTGCAGGAAGCCTAGTGGAAGACTGAATCTGATTTGGGTTCAAAGGTGAAGCTGCCCCTCTGCACCGCAATTACGGAGAGAGCTACAATCAGAGGAGAATCTAGAGACACATTTTTACTTTAAAATTTTCTCCCAGACTCAAATTGTCTATTTGCACGAATTCTTAACAGAATTAATTCAGTGATTCCAATGACTTAAACCAAAGTGATACATTTTCCTGGAGGATTTAGTTATTTTAGGTAAATTTATTATAGATGTGAATGATTTGAACAATTGTTTTAATGGTCTGATTTTTGTTGTATGAAGACAACAAATGAAATTTGCCATTGTTTTATCAAAGCTATAAATATTTTTGCTCATTAACATAACCTCTATTAACTTTAATTATTAATAGTCCTCTATTAACATATAACCCTTAGAAGTTACTTAATTTTTTTTAGTTTTGTTTTATTGTTTTATGTGTGTGATTATTTTGCTTACATGGATGTAAGTGCACCATGTGCATGCCTGTTACCTACAGAGGTCAGAAGAGAGTGTCAGATCCCTAGGACTGGAGTAACAGACAGTGTGAGCTGCCACGTGGGTCCTAGGAATCAACCTGGGTCCTAGGAAGAGCAGCATGTCCTTATAAGACGGAGACAACTCTCCACCCTCTGGAAGTTACATAGACGCTCTGTGAGTCAACAGAAAGTAGCTACTTTGTTCTGCAACCCTTAGCTCAGAATTGATTACATCTTATATGCCTAAGGTCAATTTAGAATGGATTTTATTTATGCTAAAAATTGTACATGTGTGTATATATATATATATATGTATGTATATAAAATTTGAGTTCTATATAGAAAAATCTCTTTACAAGTAAGTGTTTATGGCTTAGATGTGAGATGTCCCCTCATTTTATCTCAGATGGCAATAACGTTTCTGAGAAGCTGTGGGACCTCTAGGAGGTAGGGCCTTGCAGGGGTAGGTCACTGGAGGAGCAGGCCTTGCGGGTTGTAACAGAGCCCTATTTCAGGTGCTGCCTCTTGTCTCTGCTCCCTGGCTAGTTAGTTAAGATGTGAGCATGCAGCCCCAAGCTCCGTCCGCAAAGCCTCTCTCTAAGCAAACCTTCAGGATCATCTGTTGGAATGAATGGACTATATCGTGGAACATGCCTTTTCACTGTGTGAATATATGTCGCTGTGACTGATTTAATAAAGAAGTTAACAGACCAATAGCTGGACAGGACAAGGTTTAGGCAGAAGGCCCAAACTGAGCATTCTGGGAAGAAGGAGGGTGGAATCAGAGGGAAGTCAAGAGAGCCACAGAAAGAAGCAAGATGAACGTCCAGTGTTGAAAGAAGGTACCTCCACGTGGCAGAGGATACATAAGAATTATGGATTAATTTAAAATAGCATTAGATAGTAACAACCCTGAGCTATTGGCTGAGCATTTATAAGTAATATTAAGTCTCTTTTTTGGTTGTTTGGGAACCGATGGGTGGGAAAAAATGTCCACCTATACTATGGACGTTTGCTGTTTACTTTATGAACTGAAATCACTCACTGTTCTTCAGAGCATGTTAAACATTAATGTGATGAGGGAAATTATATTTTATCTAAATTACCCCTGAAGAATGTTAACAAGATTACTGAGTTAATACTATACAGATTTGACCTTATTAGAGGAAAAACTGATTCTAAAGCCCGTGTTTTCTTATTTTAAGTAAAGTAAAGTGAACGCATGCATTTTTACAATGAAGGGAGATTAAAATAAATATAAAATAAACATAAAATAAATATAAAATGATGGTGTGCAACTGAAATAAGTATGGTGTGAGAAAAATTATATTTCAAAATAAGGTGATGCTTAAGAAAAATATGGCCTATGTTTAGAAGTTAAAGATTGCAAAAGGAAGCCAGGTGTGGTTGTGGATGGTTGCTAGCCCAGCACTCAGGAGGTGGAAGCAGACCAATCTTTACTCTATAGTGAGCTCAAGGGCAGCCTATGCCACAAAGAGACAGACAGACAGATAGATAAATGATAGATTATAGATGATAGATAGATAGACAGATAGATAGATAGACAGACAGACAGACAGACAGACAGACAGACAGACAGAAAATATTGCAAGGGATGAGACCTATGAGATCTGCCCTGAAGACTCAGAGAGGAGACATGGGGAGGGGACAGAGAAAGAAGTCCTAGTACCCAGTGCTTCTGTTTCATGAAGGTCATTTCATGAAAACTTAACACCCTTAAATGGGCCTCATTAAAAAGAGTTATACCAGTATAGTTAGTGAATTAATTGGTATATTGATTGTCTCCACTAAAGGAACAGAGCTGATAGAATGTGTGTGTGTGTGTGTGTGTGTGTGTGTGTGTGTGTGTGTGTGTGTGTGTTATTACACTGGATAACAAGATGTATCTCGGTAGTCCAACAATGGTTGTCTCATATTGGAGCAGCCTAAAATCTGGCAGGGCTGAATACAGCCCATGAGGCTGGGGTCTTGGTAGTCCATTTTGCACAGAAAGCCTGGAGGAGTTCTGGAGATCTCCTGGTCTTTTGTCTATGCCAAATTCCAAAGAAGTTGATTTTAATATGTTTTTTAAATATTTATTTATTTATTATGTTATACAATATTCTGTCTGTGTTTATGTCTGCAGGTCAGAAGTAGGCACCAGACTTCATAATGAAAGACCCTACAGACCCCTTCCTCAAAACCCGCAGCTAGCATGCTCCCGGGGGAACGTCCTGTTTGCTTTAAAAAAAAAATTCTCCGGATCAGCAGCCAGCCTGCTCTCGTAAGAACATCCCATGTGCTTGAGAGAGCACGATCTCTATGAGATAGGAAGACTGCAAGGCAGGATGTCAATAAGATAGGACATCAACAAAGCAGGTTGACTGCAAAACAGGATATCTACATCCATGCTGAGAGAGGAAGCCATTCATGCCCCCTGCCTCATTCTGATAACCACGCTTTTGCTTCTGTAAACTTGCTTTTTGCTCTTCCCTATAAAAAGCCCGCCCTCCAGTCAGCAGGTGCACAAGTCCTCTGAGAGATCTTGCCGCCCGCAGGTACCTGTGTCTACTCAATAAGCCTCTTGCGATTTGCATCTGTGCAGTCTCGGCCTGTTCCTTGGCGTTGGGGAGGTCTCCTCCCGAAAAAGGTCCTCGTCGAGGGTCTTTCAATTACAGATGGTTGTGAGCCACCATGTGGTTGCCAGGAATTGAACTCAGGACCTTTGGAAGAGCAGCCAATGCTCTTAACCACTGAGCCATCTTTCCAGCCCAGAAGTTGATTTTAATATTGGTGAGAGAATGCTGCAACAGCAGGATAGGTGAGCTTGCCATTCAAGTGAGGAGGTTGCCTGGCAACAGTGGCGCATGCCTTTAGTATTAGCACTCGGAAGGCAGAGGCGGGTGGATCTCTGTGAGTTCGAAGCCAGTCTGGTCTACAAAGCAAGTTCCAGGACAGGCTCCAAAACTACACAGAGAAACCCTGTCTAAAATTAAAAAAAAAAAAAAAGCAAGTCCCTTTCTCTGGGCTGCCACAGAAAGTGCCACCCACATGTGCGGTGGGTCTTCCTGCTTCTGATAATCTGATCAAGAATGGCTCCCACAGAAGTGACCAGCAGCTTGCACGTTAGATGATTCCAGGTGCAGTCAATCTGACCACCAAGATCAACCACCAGCAGGTTGGTTATCTTAGAGCTTGTTAGTTAGGTTGTGTTTATTTCTAAGACAAAGGCTCACTGTGTTGCTCAGGCTGACCTTGAACTTGCGACCTTCCTGTCTCCTCCTGCTGGGATTGCAGTCTGCACCACCGTACCCTGCTGACTCTTAATGATTTTTCTTTACTGCTTTTCAGGACAAGAGGAAAATTTAATGGCAGTATTTTCTAACTCATTTCAGTTCTTTCAAACTTTGAGAATCATAAACTTATTTTAAAGTCTCATGTCAGCTGGGTTATGTGTATTTAACTAACAGAAATCCTAAAGGCAGGGCTGCCTCCACTCTTGACCGTGGACTGCTTGCTGGTAGCCCTCAGGATTCCACACTTCCTTGTTCACTTAGGTGAGAAACATCAAACATTGTCTACAAACATCAAACAAAGCCTTTCCCCTTCCTCCATGGGCCATTCATCCTATGCACAGTTCAGGACCAGTGATCCCATCAGAGGATGCTCTGTGCTGACTGGCATAAGCCTGGGTCTCCAGACCCCTGGGATAGAGAGATAGAATGGTTCTGATCAGCTGTGGCCAGAGACCCGCATCCTGCCTGACAGACGCTCTGGGAAACCTTTATTAAAACATGACCATCCTCTTCCACTCCTTGTGGCTACATTTGCTCTGTATTCAAAAGAATTCGGTACTTGCAGCAGAGACCATAAGGCCGCATACATGGTACAGCTGAAAATTGTCTAATCCCTGCCATAGGCTAACCTGGACCACTCTGAACTGCCGTAAATCCCTAGATGTTACAGGCACTATGTAACAAGAGAAGGATGTAGTGTAGGGATTAACACAGGTCTCTAAAGTGGTTCGTTTTCTTGTTCTTTTCAAGGAAGAGTTTAAAAAGAAGCAGTAGACAAACCAGCTTTGGAATAAAGGCTCTTGATTTTGAAGTTCATGTTTCCACCCCCAGCCCCCGACTGGAGTCAAGACCTGCACTGCGCCTCTGCTTCAGCCTCGGCTCTGTGTTTTCTCTAGAATCATCTTCAGTTGTTGTTGGTTTGGTTTAGTTGGGGTTTTGTTCTTGTACCCTGGAACCAAATTACTAAAACTGATTGTGGGATTGTCAACGTACCAGGTGTTAGGTGGCATGTCTCAGAGCCCTGCTGCCGTCACAAAAGAAATCATCCTAGAATTAGGGCAACATTGTTCGAGGGGTATCAGGTTTGCCTCGGGGGAATGGCCTCCAGAATCAGGAAGGGCTGCTTGGCGATGCCCAGTCTGTCCAGGTATAATGTCCCCTCCACATGTTCCCACAATGATTTTCCAGGAGATAAATTCCCTGCCCAAATAGCAGTCCGCCTTGTCTGCTGGCCTGGCCTTTCTTGTTTATTTTCATTGTGAGAGAGGCAATACGTTTTCACTGTGGAAACATTAGGAACACAGACCAACAAAGTGAGCGAAAGAGAAAAGAGAGCTGGGTATGGCACAGAATGGTAATCCCAGCACTCAGGAGGCAGAGGCAGACGGAGGGTTGTGGTTTAAAAGGCAATCTGAGTATATGGGGAGATGCTGTGGAGAAACAGTCTCCCAGAGAGAGAGAGACAGAGAGAGAGAGAGAGAGAGAGAGAGAGAGAGAGAGAGAGAGAGAGAGAGAGAGAGAGAATATGGCCTGTCACTGTCCCAAGTACCCCATGCCCTGGCCCAGAGTCTTTCAAGCATTGCGTGTGTCCTGGAGGCAGTACCTTCCCTGCTGGAAGTCTGAACTGACCTGGGCTTTTCCAGCAGGAAGTCATAACAAAGATTTTTTTTTCAGCCCCTTTACTTATGAAGTTACTGACTAACCTCTCTAAAAATCTTTATAAACTGTGAACTTTCTGCTTAAGGAAGTCTGTAGGAAAGGCATAGCTTGAGGTTGCTGTTTTAAATAACTCCGTGCATGCAAGTCTCTAAAAACTCTTGCTGACATGAAAGGGGACCTACCTCTCCACTCTTGGACTGGCACATACAATTCCAGTTTATTTTGTAAACAGAAGGGAGCCAACCTTCCTGAGATGCGGGGCTAGGAAAGCCTGCTGAGCTTCTCTAAGCCTCATTTACACACACACCTGCGGGATCCCTGGTGTTCATTAGAGAAACTGCCCCAGGTCGGGTTGTTTCCAAGAGGTGAATGCCAGTTAGGTTTAGAGTTAGCACTGACCATGGAATGGGGTTTGGCAGCAGAATCCCACCACTCTAATCAGGTTTGGCTTCCCCCGCCCACCTCCATTGTTCCAGTTTGGAGCCTACACAGCATAGCAAAACCAGGGTCATAAACTCTGCTGTTCATCTCCTGAAGGTAATCTCTGTGGAGGAGAGGAAGATATCCCCACTCACCCAAACAGCAGGAAGAGAAGGAGGGACTGGGGAAGGGGTCTGCACAGAAGATGGGGGGGGGCAGGCTCTGGGCCGGGTCTGGGGTGAGGGTTCCAGTTCTGCTCTTCTAGGCAAGGCAGACCCGAGCGCCACCCTTAACCTCTCCAGTTCGCGTTTGCACTGTGATGAAACGATGCTGATAAAACCCTTGCTGACTTCACAGTGCTGGTGAGTATGACGATGGCAGAAAACACATGGACTAGAACCGCAGCGCGGCACACACGGAGCTTGAGTGCCAACTGTCCACAGTACAGCTAGCTTACACAGGCTGAGCACCCGGAACTGTCCAATCCGTGGCCAGACTTCCTGTGCCCTCACTCAGTGAGAGCAGGGGCCGCGTCTTTCAGCTGAGTAGTGTTTTCTTAAATAGAATTTGAACCCAGCCCACCTACACACCAGCAGGGTGCTCTACCCCTGGACTGTATCCTTAGCTCCTCCCCTGATCCTTTTTAAAAATGAAAACATTATGAGTTAAGGACTGGTTTAATTTCTTAGATTGGGCTAACTTTGCTTTGCGGCAGCCTAGATCTTGAACTTTCAACCCCCCTGCCTCAGTCTTTAGCTTGGATGACAGGATTTTGTCAATCAGCCTAGTGCAGACTTTATTGTTACTTTTTTTTTAGCAGCTATATATAAAAAAGCCCTGGGGATATAAGACAGAGTTCCATATAATGCATACCCAGTCTTGAGGTCTACCTTGCATTAAGATGCCTATATGTTACGATTAACAAGCCAACACTGGAGCCAAATGTATGCTGCATTAAAATTGTCTTCATTTTCTTAACCCCATATACTTCCTGCTTGTGGGCTGGAACTTGAACCTGGGACCCCAGCGCTCTAAGCTTGCGTTCTGCCGCTGAGCTACGCATCTCAGTGTCCTTTCTCTGCCCTGAATCCCGTACAGGACAGCACGAGATGTTTAGGTGTCACATCTCCTTAGCTCTCTGTTGGTTAGGACAGCTCTAAATTTATCACCATTGTGAAGAAGTAAGTGCCCTTGCCATCTCCTTGTTACAGAGCTGGCACAGTCCAGTATGTAACTTTCTAAGCCGCTCATCTCTGTCATGTGAACTAAGACTCTCCCACCCAGCCCCCCATGATCCTATACCTGAGAGTGGGACCCATCCCCCCACCTCCTTGAGGGCAGGATATCTGCATAAAATTATTTGTGATTCTTTGGCAGGAGAAATTTATTTTTTTCCCCCCACTCAGGTCATTTTTTTTCCTCCTCTCATCTCTGCTAGACTGATTTTAGTTTTACTGAACATCACTGGAAACAAATCTAAAGCCAGTGTCTTCCAAATTGGTGGAATTTTCCATCATTAAGCATTAGTGTTTGGAGGACCTTGGAGCTGGGCATGGGGAGAACACAGATGGCAAAACACAGGCTTCTAGGAGCTGAATTAATCTTTTAGTTCTAAGAGCTAAATTAATCTTTTAGTTAATTGTCCCAAATGACAGCTTCGGAGTCAGCGATCCCTTTGCTAACCTTATATGGAAAGACCTGAAAATGAATAAGGAATTAAAACAACCAAACAGGTAGGATGGTCAAAACCAATACGAATGAATAGCTATGAGCCAGGTGGAAAAGCATGTCTGGCGAGTTTGAACTGGTGCCTCTGCCTGTCTGAAAATGTGCTTTCGGTGTTTCAGGCCATCGGCACCCTTTTTGGCAGGAGTCCTGTGTCGACTCAGGAAGGAGACTATCTTCATGCTGCTCCCAAAACACAAGTGGGCCTAGCATTAGCACGCACGCCAGCAGCAACCTGAGCACAAAAACCACACCTCGGCGTCACTGTAATTTGCCAAACGGCTAAAAATCTGCTTGAACTTTTCCTTCGAAAGAATCTGCTTAAAATTAGAAAGAGTATGTTTGGGTTTGTTCATTTATAAGAGAATGAGGCCAAGCATGCTAGCACATGCCTGCTGCAATCCCAGCCTTTGGGAAGCCGAAGGAGGATGGCAAGTTCCAGCTGGGACTGTGTAGTGAGATACTGCGTAAAAAGTAAAGAGGAAAAAGAGGAGGACAAAAGGAG
This sequence comes from Microtus ochrogaster, assembly GCF_000317375.1. Lineage (NCBI taxonomy): Eukaryota > Metazoa > Chordata > Mammalia > Rodentia > Cricetidae > Microtus > Microtus ochrogaster. The sequence continues at coordinate 2,058,021 of NW_004949095.1, forward strand.
GGAAGGAGGGATGGTCGGGAAAAAGAAAGAAAAAGGGGAATGGGAGACCATGGTGGGATGTGCCTGTAAAGTTTCTTTCTACGTTTTTCTGGTCAGATCCAACCATCGTCTCTATTCTACCAGGTTTCCTTCCTTCTTTCTTTCCTTTCTTCCTTTTTCTTTTTCTCTGAAAGTGACTCAGATTTTTCTCCCAAAGGGTGCTGGTGAGATGGCTCAGGATTAAGAGCAGTCTCCTCTTCCAGAGGACCAGGGTTCTATTTACAGCAGCCACATGACATCTGATAACTGTCTGTAACTCCAGTCCCTGGGGAATCGGGTGCCCACTTCCAAGCCTGCCTGTGGCACAGACATAAATGCATCCAAAACATCTGTTCACCTAAAAAACAAAATAAAAAAGAATTTTTTAAGGCTTAGGCTCACAGGAGACAGCACCCACACATTTCTCCAAGGCTTACCCCCAAGCAAACAACACCTGCTGTGCCCAGTGAGCCCCTCCACTCCTGCCAACCCAGGAACAGCACTGCAGGGACCAGGACACATCCTTTGGAAGCCCACCCATCCTTTGGTCTGTAACAGCCACATTCCCCAGCAGTGGCAGCCTTGACTCCTGTCCTGCCCTGTTTTGCTCTGCTTTCACCCTCACTTGAGGGAGACAGGCCTTCATTCTGACCTATGAACTCAGGTCGTTGAAATGAACAGAAGTGGGGCTGGAGAGATGGCTCAGCAGTTAAGAGCACTGGTTGCTCTTTCAGAGGACCTGGGGTTCAATTCCCAGCACCCATATGGCAGCTCACAACTGTCTGTAGCTCTAGCTCCAGGGGACCTGACACCTTACACAGACACAACACCAGCGCACATAAATACAAGTAACTAAAATAAACAGAAGGTGGGGCCAGGGGGAAGAAAAGGAAGAAAGGGAAAAAAACAAACAGCTCTTCAAAGAGCCCCAAAGATAGCTGGGAGGTTATTCTTAAAAAGAATGGTTGTAGCTGACTCAGAACCCCGTACATGTCCTCTGCCTGTGGGCACAGCGAAGACAGAACTACCTTAATTCAATAGAAGTTTTGAAGAAAAAGACATGGGGGTCAAGGTGTGGTTTCAGATCAACTAAACCCCCGTGAGTGGTTTTTCTAAAGTGTGGCTCTTCACTTTCACAGGTAGAATTGAAAGTGTGTCTGTGTCCCCATATCACACAACAAATGCCCATTGTCATCTTTCAGGGGACTTTGTATCTGGGTCCTTCTTAACCATTGTGTTTTGTTCTGCAGCAGCACAGTTAATACAATGTTGGTCATACTTCTGCTAACTCTTGGTCCTCACTTGGAAAGTTAGGACAGCTCTTTTTGAAAAAAAAATAAGATTGTATTTTTATATTCATAAATATAAAAGGAGTTTATATTCATAAGATGTTTTCCTTCTAAACTGGTTGAGAAAAATCCAATCAAATTAAGGTTTCATGAACACGTGGTTTCCCAACTTTCTCAAGAGGTCCAGCCAAATGCGTAGGGCAACCACAAGAGGAAATCCGGTGATTAAATATTATCTCCTGAGCACTGGGCTTAGCAGAAGTTACTCAAATATACTTCACCAACCCCTGGGACGTACACTGGTGTTCATTTGGGGTTCAAAGTCACCCTCTCTACATCAGCTTCACCAAGAATTCCCGTTGTATTTGCAAACAGGATGCTAAGAGCCACGCTGTGTCACGATGTGTCATTCACGACTTGTGGTTTCCAGGAGGTAAAGATTTCATCAGGCTTCATTTGAGAAGCAAAACTTCACTCTGAGTCACCAGAGTTCCTTCAAGTATTAAAAAAGAGAAAAGTGTGCCCACTGAACTAAGTTCCTTAGCGCTGTGACCGCACCCACCCTCGGTCATGCCCTTCTGTGATCACACCTAGGCAGTCCGGCTTCCTGAGCCCCTTCCCAACCTCGGGGTCAGTCATCACCTCCAGGGTTTGTGCTTATTCTGGGCCCCCGACTTCAGTGATATCGCAAGATAATGGGGACTACAAGCCATGGAACCCCCTCAAATCTGCTCTTTCACCTCCTCCCCCTTTCTTTCTCCTTCTTCTCTCCCTTGGACAGTGTCATACTGTGATTCCCAGGCTGCCCTTGAACTTGGAATCTCCCTGCCTTGCCCTTCCAAGTGCTGGATCACATGTATATGCCACTGTGTCTAGCATCTCATCATTCTCGAAACCAAACAGACTTCAAGAACTCTCTCCTCCAGAGACAGAGACCCACATTGGAGCACCGGACAGAAATCTCAAGGTCCAAATCAGGAGCAGAAGGAGAGGGAGCACGAGCAAGGAACTCAGGACCGCGAGGGGTGCACCCACACACTGAGACAATGGGGATGTTCTATCCGGAATTCACCAAGGCCAGCTGGCCTGGGTTTGAAAAAAGCATGGGATAAAACCGGACTTGCTGAACATAGCGGACAATGAGGACTACTGAGAACTCAAGAACAATGGCAATGGGTTTTTGATCCTGCTGCACGTACTGGCTTTGGGGGAGCCTAGGCTGTTTGGATGCTCACCTTACTAGACCTGGATGGAGGTGGGAGGTCCTTGGACTTCCCCAGGGCAGGGAACCCTGATTGCTGATGAGGGAGAGGGACTTGATCGGGGGAGGGGGAGGGAAATGGGAGGCGGTGGCGGGGAGGAGGCAGAAATCCTTAAAAAATAAATAAATTTAAAAAAAGAAAAAGAAAAAGAAAAAAAAAAGAACTCTCTCCTCGCAGTTTTCGCCTTTAATCCCGGCACTCCAGAGGCAGAGGTAGGAAGATCTCTGTGAGTTTGAGGTCAGTTTATATAGAGAGTTCCAGGCCAGCCACAGCTACACAGTTGAGACTCTGTCCCCAAAACAAACAAGCAAACAACAAATCCAGACCTTTTCCACCACTGCAGTTAGAACCGTCTCTACTCCCCCACCCAAGCTGCATTTGCTGAGGTCCCCAAGGACCTCCGTGCAAACCCTCGTCCTCTCGCGCTGAGGAGCCCTTTGACGCAATTGGTCACTTGTTCTCCTTAAAATGCCTTCTCGGTTTCCAGCTCTTCCTCCATCACAGGCCACCCCTTCCCTTCCTTCCCCTCTTCTTCTCTGAGCACAGATCTAAGCAGGCACCCAAGGCTCTGGCCTTAAGCCCCTCCTCTTCTCTATTGCCATCGGCACCTTTGGTTTTCCCACCTGGCTTCATGAGTTTGAACGTGCCACCTGATGGTCTTCAAGACTGTGTTTGGGGAAGGACTGCATGGCTTTTCTGCTCTCTGTGCCCTTCTATCCAGCCCCCAGCTTGCAGTGTCCCCCTGGACGGGTCATTAACCTCTCCTGGGAATGTACAAGGCTGAGCTTCTGCTTTCTAGGCCCCCCCAACTTCGGCTTCAGTTTTCATTCTATTGGTCACTCAGTCTAATCTTCTAAAAGCCATCGTATATATGCATGCAAGCATATATGTGCTTATGTGTGTATTTAACTACGCCCCCAGCACTGAGGATCATTCTTGACCCTTCTCCTTCTTTCAGAGTAAACCTTGCTACTCTCTCTAGCTTCAGATGACAGGCAGCTTTGGACCACTTCCTCCTGCCTCCATCCTAGTCACCTCGAGCTCTGATCTCATCTCTCGGCTTTTGCCCCCTCCTTTGGTTTCTGCCAACACAGCCGCCTGCCTACTCCTGTTAGATATAACTCAGGTCATGTCTTCACTTGTCACCGTGGCTTCCCGTGGCATTCAACTCACTCTGAGGAAAAGCCAGAGTTCTTATAATGGACCCAGGGTCCTACTACATATGCCCTACTCCACACCCCACCCCTCAAGGCCCCAGTCACGCCACCATAGCTTCCACATTAGGACCCTGGCACACAATGGTGCCTCTTTGTTCTTTACTTTCCCCACCTATATGATGGGAATAACACTAGCCCCCACACTGAGATTATAAAACAGTTTTTCACTATTTTATACAATGTGTGTCTTGTTCTAGGAGACTCCATTTCCCAGGGCTGTATTCTTCATCTCTCCCATTTACTGTTCCTATTCACTGTGATTTCTGGTCCATAGGGTGGGATTCTGGTCTGGTCTGTACCCTGCAACAGTCCCGTCAAGTAAGTAGACATCGCCTCTCACAGTGCCTTTTCAGAGGGAGATGTCATTGTGCGTTCTTAGACACTTAGGAGTCGTTAAGGAAAACCTGTTGCAGATTTATGTAGCATAAGAATGTGTATATAAACAGATGAGAGTTCTCTTACCTCACGCATTGGTGGGGGCCTAGATAAAATCAGTTAATTGCTCTCAGGTGGCCAGCCTCTCCAAAGTCGTAGAGAGACTCTTGCCATGCTGGGTGGGCATGCTTGTACTATTTTCATGCCCGATCAGCAACTGTAAAAATATTTTTTCTTTGGTAAAAGGAAATCAAGATGCCCTAGTCTTTAAAGAGTGCTTTCATTGGAGCATGATGGCACACGACGGTAAATCCAGCACCAGGCAGACTGAGACAGAAGGATTGTAATGAGTTCAACCAGCCTGGCTACTATACAAGATCTTCTCTCTGACAATGACATGTATATATCTCAAAATAATATGTGCAATAATATATAACATATATCAAATGATATAATATATAAAAATAATATATGCAATTATTTTCAAAATATGTATTTCAAAATAAAACCCAGTGTTTTCTCTCAGTGACTTCTGCCTAGACTATTCTCCCCAGTGTTACTATGGAGGATAACTGTCTCATGGGTAGCCCTAAGTCTTTGGTGTAATGGGGTCTAGAAACACGAAACAGAATTGTTATCCTGGATTTCCCATCAGCTCTAGAAAAAGAACCAAAGAGCCTCAGCACAGCTGGCTTAAGGGTTCCATCCTCATAATTATTTGGAATAGCACTGTTTAGTAGTTGTGGTTGTTTGGTTTAATAAAAGTGAACCTAGCAGCAGGTCCAGCTTGGACGTGCCTCCTGTTTCAGTTCTGTTGTGTGCAGGGGATGCTCGAAGCTGGCTGGGGGCAGGGGGAGGCAGCACTGCACGCGTACACAACCCCAACTACTGTTTCTGGTCCACAGTGAGGTGAAGGAAGGGCGGTTGGACTTCCTGTTCAGGAAGTGCTCTTTTTCTTAATCCACTGTTGCCTCTCCATTCCTGAGACGGACTGGTTTCATGCCCATTCTAGCGGTTCACCACAGTGCAGTGAGCGTGTGCCTGGGGGTGCCCATTCCTCCCTGGCAAAGGTCTGATTCTGTAGCCTCTGGCCACCGTCAGCTCCAAGCCACACCCTCATCGTCATCCCTTGAGCACACCAAACAGGTTAGCCTGGCTAGACGGTGGCTGAGGTGTCTGCAGCAGAAGGGAAGTACAGTCATGGACACACCCAGTGACAGAGGCCGGCAGAGGCAGGAGCAGGAGGGAAACAAGGACCCAGCTTCCTTGTAGCCTAAAACACATATAGTAACTTCATAGAAGGGAGTTTCCTTGTGAGGGTAACACAGTGCATGGACCTCTTTCCGCCCAGTGTGTGTGTGTGTGTGTGTGTATACTTGTGTGTGTGTTTGTATGTGTGTATATGTTTGTGTGTGTGTGTGTGCGTATGTATATGTTTGTGTGTGTGCATGTGTGTGTGCTGCATGGTATTAGTATGGATAGGGAGAGAGAGAGCATGCAGAAGTTAAGCCTGTCTGTGCATGGGGAAGTTAGAGGACCACTTTTGGGCATCTGTTCTTACCTTCCACCTTCCTTGCAATACGGCCTCTTTTGCTGTTCCCACTGCCGCCCTGCAGGCCAGCTAGTCCCGTGGCTGTTTCTGCCGCCCTGCAGGCCAGCTAGTCCTGTGGCTGTTTCTGCCGCCCTGCAGGCTAGGTGGTTGGAGCTTTTGGATGATCTCCCTGTCTCCATTTTTCATCTCCCAAAGACAGGCTGGGATTACAGATGTGCGTTTCCACATGCAGCTGTTTATGTGGGCTCCAGGGATCTGAACTCAGGTCATATGATTTGTGGGCCAGACCATTTGCTCTGCCTGTGGTAAGCTTTGTGTGCTGTTTCACCTCCTGCCCACCGGGTGAGCTCCTATCAAGCTGTGCCCTCCTAGCTGTAGTGCACATCCTTACCTGTCAGAGGAACTGCCGTCTAAGTCTGTGCCCTCCTAGCTGCAGGAGATGTAGGCAGGCAGAACTTCCCTGGACATGCTTAAGTGTAGTGGCTTTCCCTATTTCAAGAGCATACCCTATGTGAATTGATCTGACTCTCTCTTCTTCCATGCTCTGAGAACTAAGAACCAACCAGCCAAGTCATGGTCCATATGTTAAGGACGAAGCACAAAAACTCAGTCTATCCTATCCTGGGGCCAGCTTCTCTTGGAATGGATTTTGAGCAACTCTTATCCTCAGGAGGAAATTCATCATTCATTCATTCATTCATTCCTCTCTCTCTCTCTCTCCCTCTCTCTCTCTCTCCCTCTCTCTCTCTTTCTCCTTTTTTTCTTTCTTGGTTTTTCAAGACAGGATTTCTCTGTGTAGCCCTGGCAGTCCTGGAACTCATTCTGTAGATCAGGCTGGCCACAGACTCAGAGATCTACCTGCCTCTGTCTCCTGAGTGCTGGGACTAAAGGTGTGTGCCACCATGCCTGACCGAAAAATGATTGATAAAGCCTGGCAGTTGGACTAAGGAGGTAGCTCAGTTGCTAGAGTGTGTCTGCCTAGCAGACATGAAGCCTTGGGTTCAATCTCCAGTAAAGAATAAATCAGCATGATGGAATGTACTTATAATTCCAGCTCTCTAGAAGTAGAGGAAGGAGGATCAGGAATTAGTTCAAGGCTATCCTTGGCTACAGATCAAGTCTGAGGCCGTGGGCTAGCTGAGACCCTGTCTTAAAACAAAACAAACAAACAACAACAACAAAAACCCATGGCTACATTAATAGGCCAGTCATAGTTCGGTAACTGACTTTTGTTTCAGAATTTTGCAAGATCTCTGTAGGACCCAGTAAGTAGGCCTCTAATGGGCAGGCAGTAAAAGCTTCAAATACCCCAGCTCACCCTGTTAGCCTCGGCCCTGTGAGATGGCAGCATCACACTGTGCAGGGAGCAACAGATGCTCACACCTGGAAGATGGGAAACAAGCAGAGGGACAGATTCTGCTGTGGGTGGACGCCTGAGCTGAACCCAGTGAGCAGCAGGCACTGCTGGGAGTAGACACGAAGCTAGGGCTTGCACCTTCAGTTCGCAGGAAGAAAGGAGCCGGGGAAACTCTGGCTGGCTTTCTCAGCTGCACTTAACAACCTCTGCCAGAGTATTTTTGTACCTGGATCACTGACTCCAAGCTTCCTCTAGACCAGGGGTTCTCAACCTTCCTAATACTGAGACATTTAACACAGTTCTTCATGTCGGGGTAGCCCCCAACCATAACATTATTTTTGTTGTGACTTCATAGCTGTAATTTTGCTACTCTTAGGAACTGTAATGTAAATGTCTGATATGTGACCCCAAAGGGTCACGACCCACAGGTTGAGAACCACAGCTAAACACATTCCCTTTCCTACAGGTAAGATCTGTGCTTCACAGACTTCACATAATTAGAATGCAGGCATTTGCTTTATATATGTCTGCGTGTATATGTGTACACAGACATATTTACATATATACACGTAAGCATGTATCCCCGTGCATCTGCTGACTGGTTTGTGCATGTCTTTCTGCTTTGTAGGGAATATGTCTTTGTTTTTGTTTGTACTGTTTCTCATGTTCTTTGTTTTTGCAATCCTCCCTACTTAAATAAAATTTCCAGTTGACTCCATCAGAGTGTAAAAACCCAAGGGTACTAGGCTCTAAGAGCAAAATATTTGTCAAAAAAGCATAAGACAGATTTATCTATGGGGAGAGACTAAGCAATGTTTCCTAAAGGCAATATATCTATTGACAAATTCATTTTAAAATGTAGTATCATTGTTGAGCTTTGAAAAGCTGCGTGTATATGTGTTTGTGTGTAGGTACATGCGTGCATGTGTGTCCGTGTGTAGGTACATGCGTGTATATGTGTGTCTGTGTGTAGGTATATGCGTGTATCTGTGTGTCTGTGTGCAGGTATATGCGTGTATATGTGTGTCTGTGTGTAGGTA
>NW_004949095.1:2066230-2078559 GCF_000317375.1 Microtus ochrogaster
AGGTATATGCGTGTATATGTGTGTCTGTGTGTAGGTATATGCGTGTATATGTGTGTCTGTGTGCAGGTATATGCGTGTATATGTGTGTCTGTGTATAAATGCATGCATGTATATGTGTGTCTGTGTAGGTATATGTGTGTATATGTGTGTCTATGTGCAGGTATATGCGTGTATGTGTGTCTGTGTAGGTATATGCGTGTATGTGTGTCTGTGTAGGTATATGCGTGTATTATGTGTGTCTGTGTGCAGGTATATGCGTGTATATGTGTGTCCATGTAGGTGCATATGTGTATATGTGTGTCTGTGTATAGATACATGCGTGTGAGTGCGGGAGCCACAGAGTACAGAAGACAGCACCAGAGCCCGGGCGGCTGTGGACCACCTGCCATGGGTCCTGGAAGCAAACGTGGGTTCTCGAGAGGAGCCGTGAGTGCTCTTAAACACTGAGCTTTTTCCCCAGATCCCTCATTGTTGAGTTGTTTATTTGTTTTTGTTTTTTTAAGACAGGATTTTGTTGTTGAGTTTTGCATTCGTTTAAGTGAAATGTCTTTTATTATTTCTGTTCCTATTGGATTTTTTAAAGAATAAAACAAACAAAACAAAACACAAAACACTCCAAACTAGTTTTTCTCATTGTAGAAATGACCAAGTCCAGAACTAGGTGAGGGAAAACACAAGATTTGTCCGCACTGTCTTTATGTGCCAGAAGGAAGAACACACACAGAATGGTGGGGGCTTCCAGAAAGATCACAGGAACTAGCTACAGGCTATTCCTGTGAAGGCCAAATCAGGGTCATTAAGAATCAAAATAATTATCAAGAACAGGAGTTAGCAACCTGACTAAAACAGAGCTAAAATAATGTAAATAAAGAAGGAAGAAGGAAGGCTTTTATGTCACAATAAACTATAAATTTACAAGCGTAGAAAAAGCAATGGCTTAGAAAAATCTCCATTTGGCAGCCATAGATGTACTAAAGTTGGTGGAACAAGTAGCAGCATGCACGTGCTCACACTCACACACACACGGACTCGGAACATTGCCTAGAAACACAAGTTGACCTTCCCATGATTCATTGGTATTCCTGTTGGTTTCCGATGACTGTCCCAGGGCTTCCCTACTCCTGCCTTCTCCAGCTCCTTGCTGGGGCTCACGTTCCTCGTCCTCCACCATCAAGGAAGGCCACACCGCTGGGAAGAGTCCCCCACAGATTGCCCCGACCCCCTTTCCTCCTTCTTCCACTGTAGGAACCTTTGTGACATCGCTGACACAAACGCCATGTGATAATGCCCAGATAACCCAAGGCACGTTCCTATCAACTTAATTACCTCAGTGATTTCAATTCCTCTCTGCCAGGTAACCTCAGGCACTCACTGATCCAAGGGGTTAAGAAGAGGGCATCTTTGTGGGACGTCCTTGTGCCTGGTGACATCTGAATAATGCGTGAGGATTAAATGGAATTTAATTAATTAATGCAGAATCTATGCCAGTGTCCCCATTCTAACAAGTCTGCTGGATTTATACGAGAATTGCTGTCACTGGGCAACATGCAGAGAAGTGTTGGATTTTGTGCTCTCAAATGATTCTGCTTTTCTTTCTCAAAGAATGCTTGAGAAATTGAAAGTACTGAAGAGGGAGGGTTAGGGCAAAGTGAGGTGTTAACATTTGGGGATTCCGAGAAGTCTGGCGTTTGGAGGGTTTATCTCACTTAACATTTTTCTCTAAGTCCATAATAGAAAGTTTTAAAAGCTTAGTCTTTCCTAAGTTAATTTTCTATATCTCATGACTACTTAACAAATCCCTGCATATTGTGACTGACATGGATATTTGGATGAAAAATTTTAAAACCTCATTTGGAAGTTCAGGGCATTGCAACACGTTGCAAAATAGACATTATATGTGATCTATAGTAACAAGCTATGCATTGGGAAATGGGCGGAAAATCAATTATATTGAATTGTATACACCTCTTGACTGTAACTTGGAATATAAATGTTGAATGTTCTTGTTTTCTATTTCAAACTCTATTCTTTAAAAATGGGCCTAGAAGAGAAAGACTGATATTTAAAAGTGCTTTAAAAAAAAAAAAAAGAGTCAGGTATGGCGGTGCACGCCTTTAATTTCAGCCTGTGAGTTTCCAGCCAGCCTGGTCTACAGACTAAGTTCCAGGGCAGCCAGAGCTATATAGTGAGACCTTATCTCAAACAAAAAAAAATATGTCAAACCCCACAAAAAAAAATAGGTAAACAAAAAACCCAACCCACACCTTAGCTAATAGTACTATACCAATCTTTGTTTTGGAGACAGTCTTGCTAAAATGGCCCAGGCTGGCCTAGAACTTGCTATGTAGCTATGTTTGTGGGTTGGCCACAAACTCCTGTGTGCTGGAATTACATGGTTTTATTGTTCTGAGCCCTAGGACTGCACATGCCCCATGCACTTGTGAGCCACCACATGGGTGCTGGGAATTGAACCCCAGTACTTTGCAAGTATAACGCATGCTCTTCACCACTGAGCCATCTCTCCAGCCCCATGAAGTCACTTTCTGAAACACAGGGTCCTGGAGATGCTTACAGAGCCCTGAGACCTGGGTGACAGTTCTTAACGCCTTGGGCCAGGCCTTCTGGTCTGGGCCGGCCCGCTGAGACAGCACTGCACGAAGCATGTAGCAAGGAGGGCATCAAGTCTCAGCACACACTCTCGCCATGCTGAACATGTAATCATGGAAATCACAGCTTGCCTCTTGAGGCTTTCTCTTGGGTGCTGGCTCAGCAGCCCAGAAGCTGTAATCCACCATTGGACAGCCCAGCTCTCAGACAGTCCTGTTCAGGCCAAGCTTCTGCTGACCCTGCACTAACCTCACACAGAGGCAATGTTGGGAAGAGAGCAGCATCCGTGGAAAAAGTGTCTGGGGGCACTGGAACCAGCAAAGAGGTTAAGAAAAGCCAAGACAGCCACCCTAGAGGTTTCCTCTCTCAATCAGACCCTGTGAATCAGAAGGGGGAGGCACACAACTATCCCAGCAAAGGCTAACTAGGGCCTCCAAAGCTTTCCCTGAGGACATCCAATTAGAAGAGCCCGCTGGTTCTTTACAGGGACCTTGCTATGACCAGTCTAGGACTGGAGGAAAGGAGGCATAGGACTCACAGGGATCCAGAGAGACAAGGAGGGAACTCAGGAGTTAAAGGGAGAACTTGCAGGCCCCAAGCCTTCCGGCCATTTCTGGCTCCAAAATGTCTCCCCTGGTCTCCAGTTGGAGATGGAGCTAGGTGCACACCTGTCCTGTTAATGTGGCCGGCTTTCTCTTCCCTTTTAGTCTGCCGTAAGCCTGAGAGCATTCCTCGTCTAGACACAGTTATGTATGGAAAGGCAGCTTCTCATACGCACTGCTACTCAAGTTCAGTCAATTAAAAGCAGCTGGCAGGCCTGTGGCCTATTTTATTTATGTGTGTGTTTGTGTGTGCATGCATTCCAGTATGTGAGTGCAAGTGAGTATGCGCACACGCGGAGGTCAGAGGTCAACTCTGGGTGCTGGTCCCTGCCCTCCACCTTGTCCGATACAGGCTCCCTTGTTCACCACTAATATGGAAGGCTAGTGGGTACAAGCTTCTGGGGATTCTCCTGTCTCTCCTCTCACTGTGGGGGCACAAAGATCACAGACGTATGCCCTGCTTTTGGAAGGTTCTAGAGATTCAACTCCAGACTTATGCTTCTACTGCAAGTGCTGTGCTCAGTGAGCCAAGGTCTCTCTGTAGCCCAGGCTGGCCTCAAAGCATCCTGCCTCGAGTGCTGGGATTGCAGACACGAGCCACCTCACTCGGGTTCTACTGCAGCTCATCTAGGCTCCTCAGCTGCGTCTCTGGTCTTGGGCCATGTCTGTGCTACAAGAGTTGAGTAACACCCAGTCTAGCTCTGTGAATAAAAACAAATTCTGGATGACAATGAAGATCACAATTTTAAGAAGTTAAAAAAAAACAAAAAAACAAAAAACCTCAAAACGTTGAGGCTAGTGGTCCAATCCTGTGACCCAGCTATTCAGGAGGCCGAGGCAGGAAGACCACAAGTTCAATGCCTAATTGGACTACAGGAAGACCCTGTCTTAAAGGATTAAAAAATTCTGGTAGTTTAGTTGGTAGAGAGTTTGCCTCGCACACTGTAAGACCTGAACTCAACCCCCAGTACAAATGAAAAGCAGACAGCACTGGCTGGTTCTCAAGAAGACACGGCAGTCCGAGGCGCTACGAGCAGTCGTCCGCCTGTTATAGCTTTTAATACATTTTATGTCCGCGCACCGCATTCAGGCCACACAAGATATAAAGGGTTACAAATATTCAGATTTTATTATAAATAAAATACTGTTTTCTTTTTTAAACATAGAAAAATGCCAAGTGTTGCGCTTTACTAACCTCCCGGAAGAGGAAGGCTGTGGAGATTAAGGCAAACCGCTAAAGTGAAGGCACACTTAAAAGGGCCACAGTTGGGTTTAAGAGGAAAATTCCATGGGGAAAAAAAAAATAAAACAATCTATTCTGTGTGACACCTGGCATTTTACAGCAGCCATCCTGTCAATTTTATTACATAAAATACAGATTACTGAAACTATACAATAAAACAATGGCCGTGCTGCAGGAGTGTAATAGGTATTATCTTGTAAATAACTTTCATTTTTAAAAATAAATTTCTGTTTAAAAATATACCACACAGAAGGAGAGGATGAACCAAACCAAACACTCCACCCACCATGGCCTAAGCCCTGCTGGAGTGGAGCTGACCCAACGGATGATGGTGGTCTGTTTCAGCCATTTTCCTGCAACTGTGACCAACATGCACCTGCTACGGTGGTGAGCACTTAATCAGAGGAACTAGCCAATCAGCAATGAACTTGGTGAGGAAGAGCCATGCCTCTGCTGTGGCAGAAAGACCTCGGAGGAGTGAGAGTGGAACCTCAGGGGTGCCAAGCCGAGCATTTTGGTGATCTCCGTATGCCCAACAGAGATGGAGACAGACTGAACAGAGTCTCCTCTCTGCCATCAGCTGCGCCTGGCACCCTAAAGTGCTCAGTCATTACATGCTCCCTACAAAACTGACCCATCCCACTCAGGAATGGGAGAGTCCCATCAGTAAAGTTTCCTAACTACTTTGCCCGGTCACCTGGTGGCTGCTCTGGGGCAGACATGGAGGACAGCATGAGCTACAGCTCAGATGATCAGGGCAACAGGGGAGAGCGCCTGAGTGCCCTCTTGGGTCTGGCTGTGGAGCTGAGCAGGCTGAGATTGCGGTCAGACAATGAAAGTGCTGCAAACACGAGGCAGAGGCAGAGGCAGAGCACAACACTGGGGAGCAGGGATGACTCAGGAGACCATGGGAAGGGAGGAGGTGTACAGGGTCCCTGTGCTAGCAAGAGGGAAATCTGAGCAAAGCTGTGAACTGACAGTGCCCTTCTGGGAGGCCTGGGAATATTTACATATATTCCTTACTCTATAATCATGATAAACAAAAACCATTCACACAAAAAAATATAAATTTCAAATAATTAATAGCACCAGTGTGTCAGATAATAGTTTCTTTCCCCCCCGCTACGCAAAGTACAAAATTGCATAGTGTTAAAGGCTATATATGAATCTCAGAGGCAGGAGGAAGGGGGCGTGTGGCAGGGACTGTCACAGTGTGGTCCTAAGAAAACCACAGAGCTGAGGATCTGAGGTTGAGAATCCTACTAGGAAATGCCACACAAGGTTCTTCCCGTTCTGTACAGAGAACAGTCTTAAGAGTGGGTGGAGCCACAAAGTGCAGGAACTGGATGGCGCTGGCAGTGGTGTGAAATACTGAGCGACAGCATTTGCCGCCAGGATCTGGCAAACAATGATGTATTTTGAAGAGTTCTAAATACAGAACACTAGAAAAAGAGAATTCGAGCTTAGGGGCAAACATTACACCTCCCTCCAACAGAGAAGAAGAGAGCACAGATGGAGTCCTAATGATACTGGTTACACCTCATGTTCCAGAAAATCTGGGGAGGAGGGAATCTGCTTTTCTTCCATTGGTCAAGATCTTAGAGACCAACTGTTTGACAGATAGCTTAACACTAATTCCAAGAATAACACACTAACAAAGCTTAAAGAATTAGGCTTGGAAAAAATTTTTTAGTGGTTATCACATCCCTGTTTCTTCTGCATCAAGTCCCATTTATAAAAATATCAAAAGCTATATAGTGTAGTGATGAGTGCAAGCTGCCCATCCAGACTTTGTATCAGCTGCCTATGGATTTGAAAATAGTTTATCTTCCTGGTCAATTCATACGGGACAGAATCCTAGGTGTCTTTGAGCCACCCTCTCCGGGAGACGGACACATAAGTGTACTCTTTCCCAGGACGGCTCAGTGTCCTACACTCAACAGCTAGGACTGGTGAATGGCTACCAACATCTGAATGACTGATACCTTTGGCACAGGATGTTTATTTCCTTTTGTTTAAAAGAGGAGGCTGAAGATGCGGAGGCAATTTCGTTATCCACAGACGGGGCATACTGGCCATCTCAACGCTATGATGAGGAGCCAAACATTTCCTTCATAGAAACATGAGAACGGAGATAGGTTCTGCTGGTGTTGAAAGGAGGGAAGGGGAGGGGTCTGCCTTGGCGTAAGGTTGCTGGGTAAAGGGCTGATGTGAATGGAAGAGACTTTATTAGGCCAAACCCTTTGTTCCTGGTTCAGGATGTTTAACCTGCTCCTCTTTAAACTCCGACTTTTTGTGTTCCCAAGGACAGTGATGGAGAGCAGCAGAGAGGTGAGGGGGTCTGAAAAGTATAATCTCTGTGTCAAGGCACTGTGGCCTCACGCGCTCCCCTTCCAGGGCAAAGCCTTGAGGCCCTCTCGTCACTAGGGCTTCTCAATGGACGGGGTGTTAAAGCAGCCGGACGGTAGGGTCTTCTTGATGTCCTCCAGGTTGTGAATGTCCTTTATGATCTCGTCTATGTCTCGGTTATAGTCCATGATGGCTGCCTCCTGCTTCCGGGCTTCATTCTCTAGGTCAGCCACCTTCCTGTCCAGATCGCTGACCTTCATTTCGTCCTTGGCTTTGTTCAGGGTGCCCTCGATCTCATTCAGTTTGTTAAGGTCCACGGTGTCCAGGTGTCCTGCAGAGTCAGGAAGGACACAAAGGAGAACAGGCTCATTCCTAGAGAACTTTGTCATAAACTAAGGCTAGCAGCTTCCCTGGCTCAAAGGTGCTGCGTGTGCTGTGTTCAAGGGTCTAAGCAGTGCTGGCCTGGCCAACAAGGGCAGGCAGAGTGGATCATTAATATTAGAACAGTTGTAGTTTTTTCCTTGAGAAAACTGGTTTTCACAGAATGTTTTACTTTTTAAATATTTATTATTATTATTTATTACTCTGTGTGTGTGTGCATGTGTGTCTGCATGAATGCCAAGGCACAGATGTGGAGGTCAGAAGACAACCTGCAGGAGTTGGTTCTCTCTCTCCACCATGTGGGTCCCAGGGACTGACCTCAGGTTGTCAGGCGCCTCAGCAAGTGCCTTACCCACTCCATCTCTTCAGCCCTCACAGAACGTTTTCTAAATGAACAGCTACCACATCTTAGACCCCGCATATGCTTACGAAGGCCATTTGGTAACACCCAATCCTCTTTGCCAGGCCATATGTGTAATCTGTGGGCCATTTCAGTATCATCAAAGAATATAAAAATCTCTAAGATAAAAGCATAAGTCCATAACTCCCAGGTTCCAGAGAAGATGCGCTGGTTTGGGGATCACTTCCTGTTTGTAAAAGTTAAGACACTACTAGGAAAATAGAAAATGGCAAATGGCCAAGGCTGAAATGCTGAGATAATGCCAGCAAAGCCTCAATCTAAACGCAGTAAAACAAATAAGATCCTTTTGAAAGATGATGCAGTCTCCTGAGACCAGTCTAGCTAGCTCACTGACTCTCAGACGACAGGAATTTATTGGCCCACCTAAAACCTAGGTGATAGAGCCAGCAATCTAGCTCCAGTCTCCCTGCTTGCAAAGCCTGCCTCTTCTCCCTTCTCTCTCTTTAGCTTACGTCCATTTTAGGGTCATTTGCCAGCACATAACTTATTATTGATCTTTGAGACAAATAAAATATTATTTGTCTTAAGAAAAAAAAAAACTAAACAAAACAGTGGCACACAAATTCCAGAACTCGGGAGGCAGAGGCAGCTGGATCTCTGAGTCTGAGGCCAGCTTGGTCTACAGAGTGAGTTCCAGAAACAGACACAGAGAAACCCTGTCTCGGAAAACAAACAACACAACACCAAACAATCCCCAGTCCTTCAAAATGGAGCCTGGTGACAATAGGCTGTGTGTCCTAAAAGGAGATCTGCCTCTACCAAACTAGACTAAAAGGAGGGTTCATTGTGTTTGTATTTCCATGGAAACCAAATAAAACAAAGTCTCTCTCTCTTTTAGTGTAAAAGTTCTCACTTTATCAAACTGTTCTCTGGTTGGCAATGGAGAGATTCTGAGCAATGGAGCATGGCTCTAAGAATTATTTATTCTACCATGGAGCCTTTCAAACCCCTTAAAGAACCCCACCAGCAGGGTGGACTAAGGGGAAATGGCTGTTTAATTGCACAATGAACCCTGGCCATAAATGACACCTCAGCTGGCAGCTCATCTTCAAATGTAAAGACCGTGGTGTCCTAGTCGGGGCAGCGTCTGGGGATGGCACCTAAAGCACCTGAGCTCAATGAGGCCGGATTCCTCTTCACTCTAGAGTTGGTGCCCAGCAATGCTGTGGTGTTGCAGCTGGCCCTAAACGGTGCTGCCAGGCAAGACGGTGGGTACAGCAGCCCTAACTGTGCAGGAGCTAAAGGAAACGTTAATTCGATGAGTTGAGGACTCCTTGTAAGCGGACTCAGACCCCAGAACGGCACAAAGCTCTGGGTGCCAGCAGGAGCGAGCCTTCCGTTACTTACCTAGCTGCTCCAGGAGGTCAGTCAGTTGGCCGAGGAGGCTGCTAACGGAGTTTTTGGCTTTTCTGGCATTGAGCTCAGCTTCCTGAGCAGCCTGTGAAGCCTGCGGGG
Source organism: Microtus ochrogaster (assembly GCF_000317375.1). Classification (NCBI taxonomy): domain Eukaryota; kingdom Metazoa; phylum Chordata; class Mammalia; order Rodentia; family Cricetidae; genus Microtus; species Microtus ochrogaster. The sequence goes on from NW_004949095.1 coordinate 2,075,289, forward strand.
AGAGTAAAAAGCATGACTACCCCTGACGCCATGTTTTCATCGTCTCTAAATATTTCCCTTAATGAGGCAGCAGGCCTATTTTCAGATGTGTCCCCCTTTCCAAGTGCTGAGTCACAGACCCTCTGCAGGTTTTGGGGTGGTGTTTTTCTTCAGGTGGAAGATGTTACTTCTACTGTATGGAATAATCAGAATTCCTATGTTTTTTGTTTGTTTGTTTGTTTTTTGTTTTGGACAGTCTTGCTGTGTAACCTAAGCTGGTCTCAAATATAAGATTCTCCTGTCTCTGCCTTCCGAGTGCTGGACTGTAGGTATATACTCCTACGCCTGGCTGCCCTTCCTGACATATGCATTCAAAAGAATGATGCTATCTCATTTTCTCACTCCCCCCACTCCAGAATACCTAAGGCAAACACATGATAAAATGCATTAGGTAGAATTAGGTTATTTTTAAAGTACAGATTGAGTACAGGAACACAATGTGGATACTCTTAGGTACCTGATTATTCAGAGATGTCCTATTCTTGAGAGTTTTCATAAGCAAAGCAAGGCTTTTCTGAAAATTCTCTGTCAACTACACACACACATGGAATACAATGGATATTTTCAAAGTCAACCAAAGGTAAATACATTTGGGAAAGTTCCATGAAACCTGAACAAACACACTGGGCATGAGTCACAGGAAGCAGCGGTGGAAAAGGAAGCTTCTACGCGTCAGAAAGCAGATGCTCTCACCAACAAAGCCAACAGCAGAGAAAAGAGCTTTGCATGCCCCACCAGGAATTATTGTTCCTTGTTTTGGGGTCAAAACAAAGCAAACATTTAGGGATAAAAACAATGTGAAAATTTAAAAAAAAATAAAAAAGCTTTCACAAAGAAATTATTAACTCAGTTCAAATCGCAGCTGCTCTCAGGGAGCCGCATGGGCTTCTGGACGGTTCTTGGACTGGGACACAGGATTCTGCTGTTTAACCTGTGGCCTTTGGTGTCTTCCAGAAAGAACCACAATCCTTCTGGTTGAAGAAAATATTAAACCCAGGCAATACTCACTGAATGGTGGACTTTCAAAACTACATAAATACAAAAGGGATAGCGTATGAGGGCATGGCTTACTGATCCCAAGAAGTTATGTACCAAAACTAACAAAAGTGGATTCTCTTTCTGCTCTTTGAATTAAACCCATATTCCTTTTTGGAACTCATAAATATGTATTCGCTACTTTTTTCAACATGCTTTAAATACAATGCTTCCATCAAGATGGCTGAAAGGGTAGGCTGCCAATAAGTTTGATGACCCGAGTTCTAGGCCCCAAATCCACATGGTGGAGGAAAGAACTAACTCCCACAAGCTGTCCTGGGACAGCCGCATGTGTTACAGAGTGCACGCATGCACACACATGGAATAAATAAGTATATTTTAAAAAGAGAAGCCATAGAGAAACATTGATGTTTGCTTCATGGTAATTTCCATTTGAGCCTCATTTTTACATTAAAAATTGCAGGATAATCAAGCACAAAGTTTAAAAACTCAGCTGTTTTAGTCAGTCACGGTGATGCATAACTTTAATCCCAGCAGGCAGGAGACAGAAACAGGAAGATCTCTATGAGTTCAAGGCCATCCTGGTCTATAGGGAGAGCTCTAGGTCAGTCAAGGCTACACAGGGAGACCACCCTGACTCATAAAACAAAACCCAAAGCTCAGCTGGGTGCATAGAGAGGGGTCACCTCACCAGACCTTGTATTTGTCCTTTCCATCTCAAGGTAAAAATGACCCACAGCAAAAGGCCCTGTTTTGGGGGCCTCTTCCTGACACAGCAAGGGTGAGAGCAAACAAGCTGACGATGTTCACTGACCCAGTGGACACAACTCAAAACAGCCCCGTAAGTCCTTTCTAATGCAAAACAGAACACCGAATGAAGAAAAATAGCCCCTCATTCTCCCGTGTACCAGTCAGTCACAAAACCACTCTGCCACAGTGGCCTGCTGTGCGCAGGCACCACAGACAGTGTGCAAGGGAAGCGGGTGTGAGGCTGGTGTGAGGCTGGTGTGCTTCAGTGCAGTGGCTGAGAGTGTTCCTCAAATGCCTTGTAGAAGAACCTGGTCTCTGCCCCTAGTGAGCAAGCAGCTGGGAGGACTTAGGAAGGAACTGGCTTTTCGCTGCATTCTCCTTTTAAAACAATTTTAATTTTATCCCGTGTATGAATCACCTACTCAGCCACATTAAACACACACACACACACACACAAACACACACATGGCTTTTTTTTTTTTAAGTGTTCTAAAACTCCAGCTGTGAGGGAAATGTTTTGCTTCTAACTGAGTGGTTTGGGGACAGGGCAATTGTGCAACACCAATACCTGGCAGAGGAGCCAAATTCTTTGTCTTCTACATAAGCTACTGACCCAATTCCTGACCAGAAAATGCAATGCAAACCCGAAGTTCACATGGAAAAGGCGTTGTTGGGGGTCTCTCCCAGTGAGCATCCTCCCCTCTGCCTCTGAACAACAACAGGGAGCTCTTACCATCCCCGCCATCATCATGTCCTGGTCGGCATCGTCTTGTTTCCTCTTCAGCTCATTTTCTGCTTCCTCCAGTTGCCTCAACATAATGTTCACCTCATTATCCAGATCCGTCACTTCTGCAAAGGTTCTCTCGGCGTCGGCCTTGGTGCCGGTGGCATTCTAGTCACAGAAGGAACTGCTGACCAAAGCAAACCAAAGACCCCAGAGCCACCTTCCCTTTCCTAGAGTGCCTCCTACTCCCTTCTGTAATCTGTTTTGCAGAAAACAAACTCTGCGCGGACTCAGGGGTCTAGAGAGCATGAGATGTGTGAGCAGGGGCTGGTGAAGAGGGAAGCGCTCACCTTCTGCACGGCGCTGGCGATCCTCTCTGCCTCGTGGGCTTTGGTTTTGGCCTCCGTGGCATCGGCTGCAGCATTGCCCAGGGCCAGCTGTGCCTCCCGTGTCTTCTCATTGGCCTCAGCTATGGTCCGGTTGATGGCGGGAATCCTCCTGAGAGCCTCCTCTGCAGCTGTCTTGTTATCATTCACACGTCTATCAAAATCTAAAAAGGAGTTCAAGGCACACATTTGAATTAAACTGCCAAAAAGAATACAGAACTGCAATTGGATTTTGTTTTCTATGCAGCAAACATCTGTTGGGGAAACAAAGAATAACAACTGGAGATGAACCTCAGAGAGCACAGAACACACCTATCCCTGTGCAGAGGGTTCACGAGGACAGAACACACCTATCCCTGTGCAGAGGGTTCACGAG
>NW_004949095.1:2079329-2083630 GCF_000317375.1 Microtus ochrogaster
ACAGAACACACCTATCCCTGTGCAGAGGGTTCACGAGGACAGAACACACCTATCCCTGTGCAGAAGGGTTCAGGACCAGTCACAGGCCTGCACATCCGCTTCTGAGTAGAGTTCCTATTTGAAAAGCCACTGCCATGTAGGCCCGGCACACCACTGCTTCAGCCAGTGTCTTCGGGGTCTACTGTGTGTCGGGTGCAGTATGACACTCTGCTGACAAATGGGAAACCAGCAATCCAAAAGGCTAATCTGTGGATAGGGGTTCAAACAGACCCTGACACCAAAGCTACACTTGCAACTCTTATGCTTATAGAACCTGTGATTATTACCACCAAACACGAATCGACCCCTCAGTGAACCAGATGGGTGTGCTTCTCCAAGACAAAGAATTAGATATCAGTGGTGGAAAAAAAAAAAAAAAAGATAGTCTCTGTTTATCACTGAAGGTCAGCTAAGCAGGCGGACTGTGGGGACGCGAGTTAGTCTAACGCGAGACCACCCTCCTACACATGGCTCTTTGTTTGCAGACTGAAGAATGCCAGGGTAAAATGACAGAGGCACTCTGATTTTTCTTTCAAATACTCGAGCTCCAGATTTGCCAAGAGATCCTGCTTCAATAAATAGAAGACCCATTAAGGAGAAACCTGGAATCAACTTGAGGTCTACACATGCATGTGCGTGCACACACACGCACACACGCACGCGCATGCGCGCACACACACATACACACTATGGAGGTTAAACCAAGTATGGTAGAAGACCATGGTTAACTACTGGATCGAAGTAGTCGGTGTATAGGATTTAGCACACTGTTATGTTTAGCGGGAATCATGCTAAATACAAATGGAAAAGTGACTCAGTGACCGCCTCTGCGGAGGATAGGCAGAGACGCTGCTGCTGCCTGACCCTCTCATACCTTTGAGGTTGTTGAGAATGTCATTGGCTTCTTGTAAGGTATTTCGTCCCTTTTTAGCAGCCTCTTCAGCAAGAGCCTTGGCAGCGTCAGCTCGAGCTAGGAGTTGGTCGGCCGTCTGCAAATGCATGGCAGGTCAGAGGACAAACCTTTCTGGGCCGGCCTTTCCCTCTCACAGACAAGCCCCTCACAGCCACAGCTTAGGGACGGAAGCACACACAAAGGCCGCACACTAGGTGTGGCTCACCCTTGAGTCGTTTAAATTGTTGCCTCCAGAAATGCCAGTGGCAAATCAAACCAACCTGCTGCTCAGCTTTTCCCTTCTCTAGAAGGTTCTTTACTTCATTTTCCTTCCCTCTCATATCTTCCCGAAGGTCCTCATAGTCCTTCAGCTTTTGGTCAATTAGATGGTCCAGATCCGCAGCTTCCTTCTTGATTTTATTTGCTTCATTCTGTGACGAACATGTAAGCAATGATCACAATAAATGACAAGGAAGCTTAGGGACTGTGAGATTTAAGGCTCAATTGACAGAAGGACAGCAGAGGTCAAGAGTTTGCAGACTTTTTTAAAAACCAAGTATACTTTAGTGATTTCCGAAGGTCTCCTGTACTGTGATTAGCTTCCACAGCTCTGCCAGCCACAGCTCAAACACATCTTCCTCCAAGTCCCTTGCACACAACTCTCCCTACTCCCCTCCCACAGCTGCGGCCCTCTGTCTGCCATCATATCAAGCCCATCTAGTTCACATTGCACACACATGGACTCAGTCACATCAGGCACCTGAAGAGACCAAAACCCTGGGAAACCAGCTGACACAGATACAGGAAACAAGCTGGTCAATTTCAAGTTTGTTATTAAAGATATTTATATGGGGGCTTCGGGTGAGAAACCATGGTTAGAAGAAATAAAACACTACCAACTCCCGAATATTCTACCTGCCCTGGGCATGCTGCTATAGTTCTTGCAGGATCGCTCTTCTTGCTGCTCTCTAGGTCCCTGTTACACAGGCCTAGGAAGGCTCCAGCCACACTCTGCTTCAGTTAACTCAAATACATCACAGTTTGAATTTATACAAAACATCTAGAGGAAGCATTCCTATTACCAAGAAACCCTTGATCCTTCATGTCTATAGTTCTTTATCTCACTAAGTTACATTTGCATAATTAAAATAGAATTTACCTTTACCAGTGAGCCAGCTGGAGGTCTGGAAGGGAGAAGCAGGGCAGGCTCTTACCCAGACTAGAGGGACAGGGGCGTCAGGGACTACAGTGGCCAGTCTTTGCACACATACCTCCAGCGCCTCGGAGTCCACAGGGGTCAGCTGGGCCACACTGGCATAGATCTCTACAGCTTTGTCACCCGCCCGCTTGGCTTCCTCATGGACTCGAGCAGCCTGCTTCTCCAGGTCCTGAGAGATGTTCTTTGCTTGCTCATACCTAAGGAACAAATGACGTAATTCAATTTAAAAAACCAAAACCTGCTTTTTTAACATCTTAATATTAATCAGATACAATCTACTTATTATCCCTGGGACAACAGCTCCAAAAAACTAAAAGGAACTATGTTGGGGACTGCGGACCACTAGACCCTGAATTTCTTGTAAACAACTTGTTTTCCTCTGCTCTGAGCAGCCTGCAGCTGCAAGGTCCCAAGAGCTGGGGCGTGGTCAGAGCCCTATATAAGTTGCCCCTGAGCACAATAAAGTGGGCATTCTTGGCATTCTTGAATCAAGGATGTCCCCGTGGCCCTGTCTGTCTGTCTGTCTCTGTCTATTATTGTGTTTTTAAATTTTCAGTCTAGTTTCTGTAGTGCGTAGCAAGTAGAGCGTGGAACAGAACTGGTATAGTTTTATATTAGTGCTGTACCCAATGCTCTCATTTTGATAACAACCCTAGCTAAAAGTTACATTTCATTTTTTCAGTTCTATTTAGCTTACCGTATATAAACCAGGCATCCCTAAAACCCAAATTCCAGCTCTATAACATTTCTAGCTCTGATAATACAACAGGAGAAGTTCATACCTGATTCCATGTGATAGCTACTATCAAACGGCAGACACACCACAAATACTAGGTAAATGCCAGGCTACACATACACAAACATGGATGAACTTTGTATTTAGACTTGAGTCTCACTCACAATGTCATTATATAGACACACACACACACACATGTCCCAAGCACTTCTGGTCCCTAATCTTTCAGATTCGAAATACTCAATTGATACATTTTATACATTCTTACTTTGGACGTTTAAAGGCCGGCAGCTCAGCACATTTTCTCCACTTTAACTTCTCTTCCCTTCGGCCTTCGTATACAAAGCCTCTTAAGTATGTGGCCAGTCTAGCTCCCATTGCCTGCAGGCAGAGCTGGAGGGGCCACACATCCCCTGCCCTAACCACTCCACCACTCTGAAAGTGTGATGAACCTCACACACGAGCCTAGTCCCCAGTCCACGGTGCTGGGGAGCCACTTCCCAGTGACACTCACTTCCTATTAAGCTCTTCGATCTCAAATGCAGTTTGATTCTCTCCTTCCAGGGTCCTCAAAAGCAGATTATAGGCCTCAGCCGAAGTCTCATTGGCTGTCTTTGCCACTCGGACAATGTCGTCAGCTTCCTGTTTGTGGCTGTACATGTAGGGGGAAAATTAAAAATAAACCGTGAACAAGACCATTCAGTAGGAAAAGAAATAAAATTTAAGTAACATTTACTTGGTTATATTTCCATATACTAGTATCTAGGAATACTAGAAAGTCCCATTTGGAGTTTCACAGTCATTTCAGGTGGTTAAGTTCACAAAAAGCATTATGTAACTGAGAAGAGTATTTTCTGGTAAATAAATGGCACAAAACTCTACTGGGCCTTTAATCCCAGCACTCGGGAGGCAGAGGCAGGCGGATCTCTGTGAATTCGAGACCAGCCTGGTCTACAGAGCTAGTTCCTGGACAGGCTCCAAAGCCACAGAGAAACCCTGTTTCGAAAAACAAAACAAGAAAAAAAAAACAAAACTCTACTGGGACAAATGTGTATTTTTCTGAGAAAAACTGCTTTTGTTTGGTCTGCTGAGGTAGCTCCTGCCCATAACCCTAGCATTGAGGCAGCAGGATCAGGAGGCTCCAGGCCAATGAGCTACAAAGTGAAAATGTCTCAGAGGACAGGGAGGGGAGAGAGAGAGGAAACCTCCCAATGTGAGTAATTTATTCGAATGTGAGTAATTAACATATAGCACTGGGCTACCCAGACCGTGTATCTGGCCAGCAACACAAACATCAGACTATCTTACATCTGCTGGACTACACAGTTACTACACAGTCTCCACAGTTACTACAGTCTCTACAGTTACTACACAGTCTCCACACAGTTACTACCGTCTCCACAGTTACAGCACAG
>NW_004949095.1:2085092-2112868 GCF_000317375.1 Microtus ochrogaster
CACAGTTACTACAGTCTCCACAAGTACTACACAGTCTCCACAGTTACTGCACAGTCTCCATACAGTTACTACACAGTCTCCACAGTTACTGCACAGTCTCTACACAGCCTGTCTTCAAACTTTTCTTATTTGACCTAATTACTGGATGAAAAAGCAACACCAAATAGCAATGAACAAGTCAATGGGGACTCCAGCCAAGCAACACATCTTAGCTGCGTAACAATGCCAATTGATTTTTCACTTCTAACAGTTCATGTTGAATTGTGACACCCATTTTGTGGCCATTCTCCTTGGCAAAAGAAACTTCATCCTACGTCGTCATGTGAAGCCCATCACATCAGTAAGTTTCTGGGACCTAGATTTCTTGGGAGCTTCCATGTTTTTAGCTATCTTCCTAATTTAGTAAGAAAATCCAAAGCCGGGCGGTGGTGGCACACGCCTTTAATCCCAGCACTCGGGAGGCAGAGGCAGGCGGATCTCTGTGAGTTCGAGACCAGCCTGGTCTACAAGAGCTAGTCCCAGGACAGGCTCCAAAACCACATAGAAACCCTGTCTCGTAAAACCAAAAAAAAAAAAAGAAAGAAAATCCAGCAATAAACCCATACAACCGTGAATGTTCTGCAAAGTTGATTACGTGGCTCACAAACTCACATTCACCCAGAACAGAAAGGAACCTGCACCTGTGAGGGGCAGTGCCGCCCTTCTGGACAAAGTCAACACTTCTGACATCTGCACTGAGTGCCTGTACTGGGACTCCATACAAAGATGCCTGCTCTCACGGTCACCTACATTTTAAGGCCTTCCAAAGAAGTTATAATGAATTTAAAAGTGTCTAAAAAGCAAACAAGCCAGGAATGAAATGATCAGTGTTCTTTGGCTTACTTTCAAATGTGCAATGAGTTTAAGTGTTTTCTAATGAAAATAAAATATTTGTTGAAAACTAATGTAAAAATTTTAAATTAATAACTTCTATTGGGTTCCTTAGAAATCTATAAATTTGAAGGCTTTAAAGTTGAAAAAAATCGAAAAAAGTTAAATCTGATATATGTAAATATAATTTTGTTCTAAGCTAGTATATTCTAATATTTAATTTGAAGGCTTTAAAGTTGAAAAAAATCTAAAAAAGTTAAATCTGATATATGTAAATATAATTTTGTTCTAAGCTAGTATATTCTAATATTTAAGATAAGTTATTCCGATTTCAAAGTGAAAAAGAAAGAGTCTGCAGAGCTGTAACATTAGAGCGAGGGCAAGCCCACAATGGAAAGCATGGAAGGGAGGGGACAGAATTGCACGCACAGGTCAGCTGGGGCACTGCGCCTGAACCCCGCAGCATACTGCAGCTTACCGCTCTGCAAGCCTTCGGGCCTCTTCTGCCAACAGCGTCATGTTGTTTGGTTCCCCTGTAGACTCTGGCTGAGTGATTGACTGAAGAGGAAATAAAACATGGATTTTCAAAAGACTAAATTGTTTAAATTCAATAAAGCAAGTATTAACACTAATTATTGTGAATTCTTTTTCTGTTTGTTTGTTTGTTTTGCTTTGTTTTGAGACAGGGTTTCTCTGTAGCTTTAGAGCCTGTCTTGGAACTAGCTCTTTTAGACCAGGCTGGCCTCGAACTCACAGAGATCCACCTGCCTCTGTCTCCTGAGTGCTGGGATTAAAGGTGTGCACCACCACTGCTTGACTTAATTTTTGTTAATTCTTACGCAAAATATTTTTTTCTTATTTTCAGAGATCTTTAGTTCTGATCAGCACCTCTGGTTGGAAACTGTTTCTATTTTGAGTGCTGCAGAAAAGGGAAGTAAGAGAAAGAACCTAGACATCCCTCTGTTTCTATCCAGGTCCTTCTGTTTTGTGACAATTGTTGAGGTTAGACTGAGCTAACCCCCCTCAAGTTCCTGTGTTGGAAAACCTGATTCCCAGCTGGCATTTAGGGGCAGCTATGGAAGCTTACTTAGGAGGTGGATCACTGGGATAGGCCTTTAGTGGTATAGCCTGTTCTGCTTCTGTCTCATTGGCTTCTGGATCTGGCTGCTGTAAGAGCAGATACCACACGCTTCTGCTACTACCAACAGCTGTCCTTTGCCCATGCTGAGGAACTACGAGCCAAATAGCCCTCTTCTGTTTTAAGCTGTTTCTGTTAGCTTTGCCACAACCGCTTCAATGACTATGATCTGCATGGCTCTCCTGCTCTGGGGTGCCAGGTAGTAGGATGAAGACACACTGGGAGTGGATTCTCGCTGGAGTAGAGTGACCTGCTACAAATTTCCCAACAACCCACATACCCACGGGAAGTTCAGAGTCACTCACCACATTGGCAGCAGCCATTTTTGCTTTCTCAAGCTCCCTGGAGGCAATCTCAATCAGTTGCTCCGTACTCTCCACGCGGGACCGTGCTTGTTCAGCCAAGATCCCGGTCTCTTCTATAGTATTCCGGATGTTCTGCAATCGGCTAATTTGGCTATGTAGACTGCTATTCACCCTCTGAAGGCGATCCATCAAATTCTGATCTACATCTGAAAGAGCATTGCAGACAGACAGCCTGAAAATGATCATCATACCATCTATGTGAAACTGAGGCGCTCTGTTTCTTCCCCAACCCCCAGCAGAGGCGATGCCTCTACTGTACCCTGGCATGTGTGCATTGCTCCCAACCTCGCTGTCTGTCCCAGGTGACTGAGTCCCTTTCCTATCCATCCCTGGGTCCACAATCTTACACGAAAGTCAGCAAAGCAGAGACAATCAAGCATGCAGATGCTTGATGAAGGAAAGGAAAAAGGATCTTTGTACTGTGTCAGATTTAATCACAACTGCATAGTATTGAAGTGTATCAGCCTAAAAACCTGACACATAACTATTAAAAAGTATGCTTGAAGCAGACGCCAGGGGTTGATGGACGCTGAATTCCAGCATGCAGGAAGCCGAAGCAGGTGGCTCTCTGTGTGTTCCTGGCCAGTGTGGTCTACATGGAATGGAGGGATACAAAATAAAGCCCCGACTACTCAAAATCAAACAAACAAAACAACACTGATGTATAGTAAACACAACTTCTTTGCATTTTAAACCATGTATGCTTCTTGCTCCTCCCTACTCCACCTCTGTCCCAGCACATGTATGCAATTTTTATTGGATCTCTGCTTCGACAGAGTCCCTCAAACTGCACTTTACCACTCCATTGAACTTAAACCTCATGCTTGGTCCCAATAAATCAAATGATAATTATAAACCTGTGCAAATATAAAGGCTGCCAATATTAAATTCTCATATGTCAGGAGGTTTTTTATTAACATACAAAAATTCAAGTTCTATTTAAAATCAACCAGTTCTTGGAACAGAAGAGAGCCTGGAAATACACCCACACATCTGCAGCCAGCCAGCTTTCAAAAGTTTAAAAACACACCAGGAAAAAGAGAGAGTTGAGTCAATAAATGGGACTGGAAAAGCGGACTGCCACACAAAGAATGAAGCTGTACCTTTAACCCGACCAGTTATAAACACCAACTTAAATGAGCTAAGCACTTGAATAGAAGGCCGAAAATAATGAAATTACTAAAAGAAAACAAAAGTGCTTCAGGACTCTAGAACTGGCAAGGATTTCTTGGACAAGGCCCCAAAAACACAGGAAATAAAAGCAAAATTAGACAAATGCAATTACATCAAACTGAAAGGCTGCAGAGCAAGGGAAGCCACCAAGAGCGTGGAGACAGCCAAGGGGGCGGGCGGGGAGTAAGTACAAGCTGCGCACCTGGCAGCCCTAAGAACTTAAAAATTCATTACCGAAAAGGGGAAAAAGTTAACAAATGGGCAGCATGCATAAACAGACATCTCTCAAAAGAGGACACACAAATGACACACAGGTATCTGGAAAAATGTTTAACACCATCAATCAAAGGAAATTCAAGTCAAAACTTCAATGAGAGACAGCGTCACCTCATTCAGTACGGCTACTAGCAAAGAGACTGTGGTGAACACGTGCTGGTGAGGGCACGGAGAAGGGCAAATCTGCACACTCTGTCAGGAACGGGAGTCAGTACAGCCATCACAGAAAGCACTTAGCACTAACCAACCTGATCCAGGAATCCCAATCCCACATGCAAGGGGATGTCAAGGAGACACCTGTAATCCCATCACTGAGACACTCTTCTCAGTAGCCAATCAGCCAAAACAATAAACAGGTCTACCAATCAATGATTAATGAAACGGTCCATAAACACAAAGAGATGGTGTGACCGTAAGGAACGAAATCCTATCTTCTACAACCACATAGATGGAGGGCGATGATTCGTGAGCGAATACACTCACAGAGCAAAGAGCACCGGGCCTTACCCAGATGTGGAAGTTTAAAACAGCTGACGGGAACAAAACCGTGTGAGCGTGCAGCAGAAGGCAAGGGAGGGGAGGGTGGGCAGTGGGCAGAGCCTTAGAGAGCTCTAAGAAGTCCTGACACACTGCTGAATAGTGAGCGGGGCAACGAGGAAAATCAGCGCCTAAAAAGGCTGGAAGAAAGGGTTTTGAAAGCTTTCACCACAAAGAAATAATAAATGTCTGAGGGGTAGGTGTTTAACCTGATTTAAGCTCTGTGCAATGCATATATGTACCGACATCAAAACATTATTACTCTATGACTATATATAATTTTTATGTTCAATGTATTACTTAGAAATAAGGGAGGTTGAGAACCACTGCTTTAGACTCTGAGGAACCAACTGCCACACCTCACTGTCCAGTTCTCTAGATGGCACCAGAAAAGACAACAGAGACACTAACTGTTCATGTCAGTCCTTCAATTCCAGTGTCTACCTGTCAGCCCCGAACCGTCCATGCCATCTTCTTTCAGATCTGCAGATTAGGTTCGGTTCCACTACAAGGGAGTCCTTACAGCACAAAGGCATTCTCACTCCTGTATAGCCTGAACCTGCGCGGGGAAGGCCAGCTGCGAACTCCACAGCTGAGGAACCGTGGAAAGAAAATTCTACCCCAGTCCATAGGAAGATCCCAGGGCTAGAGGAAGCAACAAACCACCGTGCTGCCAGCTTGCAGGTGGTGCTAGGAAGTATGGTGAAGTTTCCGGCCAGCAGATTGTTTACGTGGGCACAGGAAAATACGTGGTTACTGTGGCAGAGGACGTGGCCAGCAGCTCAGCCATACCAAGTAACATAGAATGATAAGTGCCCAGACTTGCTGCCCTTCTTTGGCCCTGGGCCTACTCTTGTACATTGGTAGTACTAGCCAAGAGCTTGCTGTGATTAGCCTAACTGACAAGTCAGAATATAACCAACCCTATGAGCTAGAGTACACCAAACAACATGGGAATCTATTGTTCTAATAGAGCATGTCAATGGAAAACCACATGCCAAAGTGGCTGACACAATGAACATCCTAAGGGGAGGGTGGTCCATTCTTCCTAGGCAGTGTGTACCACTCAAAATGACACCAACAAACAAGCCCAAATAAAGATGCAGATGCATCTAACATTATAATAGGCCACTGACACCTTATGCTTTTCAATTTCTAAAAAATATCTCACATGGAACAAATTGTGGACTCTCATAAAAAAAGAAATCAAACAAACTTGCCAAAACAAAATATGTCCAGTTACTTCCTTCCCTATTTCAATAATCATCTAAAATTAAAACGCTATACATAAGCGATACTTATATGTAGAAAAAAAGCAACATATTTAGTTTCTGATCTAAATTTTTAGATAGGCAAACTTCTCCACGTAACTGCAAAATGAATATATATCGATAAACTCAAAGTGGAGTTGGTCACTGCTGCCCCATGCATGCTAACTTTAATGAACATTTACTATGTGCCCCTGAGAACACACTTGTCCCATGATACACAGGGGACTTCGCCTGATGGTGAGCAGCATCCTGAAGACAGGAACAGCTTTGCCCGCCTTCCCACCACTGGGACCGAGCTCAGCACCAGGCTTACTATAGGCACTCAACCACTGTAGAGTCTGCCCAAGTTTAGAAAAAAAGCAAGGATTAAACCAAAAACTTAAAGTGATCCAAAAAGCAAGTATTTGATTTAAAATAACATTTCAACTTTAAAGTTTTTAAAAACAGGTTTCTTTGAAAGTCAGCAGAGTGTTTTAAAATATCTGTCCTCGAAGTCTGAGGCTGATCTCCTTTCTCTCTTAAATCTCGTCACAGCGTGTGCAGAAGACCTTAGGATGGGTGTGGTACATACAATGTGCACTTTTATGCAATGCTAACACATAGCGTGCTAATCGGACAAATGTTTTCATACACAGGCACTGATTTCTAAGGCTTCTTTTTTACAAATGCCAAGTGTTGATTATTCAGTAGCTAGTTGTTCAACCAATGCTTGAAGACTGTGGTTTTTGTTTTGTTTTGCTTTTTGGTTCTCTGAGTCACAGTGAAGAAAATAAAACCATACACCAAATAAATTCTCACCCACTAGAACAGTGGGAGATTAAAATAAAAATTCTAATTTTCTTCTTATAAAAGTGTTCCTCAGAAGTTGTAGCTGGAAAACAAACATCCTAAAAGGTGCTTGACTTTAATGATATTTTCAACTTCAGACTCTTTGTATGTAAAGGAACAGATTCATAAAATACTTCAAACCTGAACAACCAATAGTTTTTGATATAGTGGGAAGTTATTCCTGTTTATTTCATCTTAAAGCAATAAGACTATAGGTCATTTTTAAAATGTTGCCTTTAAAATAAAATACCTTACAGCCAGACAGGCAGTTTTCATGCCTGTAATCCTAGCACTTAGGAGGCTGAGGACTGCCACATGTCTGAGACCAGCTTGAATACACATGAACGCCAGGTCAGCCTAGGCTACAGTGAGACTCTGTCTAAAATAACACTTAAAAAACAAAAACATATTCTGCAAGTAGTTTAAAAACTGGGAATTTGCCAGGCGGTGGTGGCGCACGCCTTTAATCCCAGCACTTGGGAGGCAGAGGCAGGCGGATTTCTGGGAGTTCGAGACCAGCCTGGTCTACAAGAGCTAGTTCCAGGACAGGCTTCAAAACCACAGAGAAACCCGTCTCGAAAAACCAAAAAAACAAAAAAACAAAAAACAAAACTGGGAACTTTATAAAAACCATATTAATTGTAAACTAGAAATGTATCACAGTCGCTCAGCGTGATATGTATACCTTTGACCTCCTGAGCCTCACGGAGGAGGTCTGTGACCTCTCTCTCTGCCTCCTTCAGTCTGTCCTCAAAGGCTTGGTCCGTCACTGTCTCGTCCCCAGTCCCGAGGTTTGCTATGAGGCTCTCTAACTCCTGGAGTTTCACTCGATGCTCAGCAACCTGAGGAGGACAAGAGAACTTGGCTGTGGGTGCTGTGGGAGCCACGGGGAGCCCCGGAAGTGGGGGGACTGTGCCCTCACACACAGGCAGCACAGGCAGAAGTGGCTTGTCTTTTCTTCTGGCTTCCAAAGCAAACCCTTAGAACCACTCTCTTCTCGTACACAGTCTGTTGACAGTTCTCCAGCTCCCCCCTGAGCACCTGACAGCTCCACCAGGCCTCTCAAACTGAACCCAGGACCTGTCCTCCCTGGGGATTCCCAGTAGACAGCATCTCCAGCAACATAAAGCGAAAACCTCAAGGTCCAAGCCTTTTCTTGAGACTTCTTTTTCCCTACCCCGCTCTCTCACCCACCTATTTATCCCACCCATTCAACGGCTCTCCCTTCATCCCATCCCTAGTGAGCACTCTTCATGTGGTAGTCGGGACTCCTCTGAAAGTACAACTGGACCTCTATACGCTTCCATCGCACTTGGGAATAGTCCCTAAAGTCCTCACTTACCGCCAACACAGTCCTACAGATCCTCCACAGGGCAGGGTCCAGGCCTTTGCCCGGCATTCCTCCTCCCATGGCTCCCTCTCCTCACCCTCGGCTTTCACGTCACAAGAGTTTCCCTGCAGAGGCCTTACCCAGTTTCCCATAGATATTATCCATTCCTACTCTTTCCACCTCTTATCTCGGGTGTTTTCTTATGCATGCAGTTCTGGTCACTCCCCCTAACTAGAAAGTATGCCTCTGAGAAGAGAGACCAGATCCAACGTGTTCACCATTTTTCTCTCTGGAGCCTAGAGTACACTGAGTTTCCACTTGGTGTCCTCTGAATAGATGAGAAATAATGAATGAATGAATGAATGAATGAATGAATGAACGAACAAATGAATACACTACTGGCAGCTTACCTTATCCTTCACCAACCGGTAACAAGCTGGACACTCCTGGCAGCCAGGCCAAGAGCGATTATAGAAATAGTTCTCTTCACATTGGTCACAGCGATTTCCCACAAAGCCTTCCCTGCATTCACAGCGGCCATCGTCTTTACACTGGAGTGAAAGGGACCCTTCGTGGTGGCAGTCACAAGCTACAGAACAAGAGGATAATTAAGACAATTCCCATCTGAACTGGTTGTAACATCATTCTAAGCACTTAGAAAAATTCATTTATGAGATCCTAGATAGGAAAGTCCATTTGGCAGAGAAGACAGACATTTAAGTTGTAAATTAAAATGTGCACCCTTTGAGGCACATTCTTTGTGTGTGGTGTATGTGTTCATCTGTGCACACACATGCATGTGCCCACAGAGGCCAGGGGTCACCACTGGGTATCTATCCTCCTCTATCACTTTCTGCCTTACTTCTGTCGTTGGTTTTTGAGACAGGGTCTCATTATGTAGCCCTGGCTGGCCTGGAACTCACTACGTAGACCAGGCTGGCTTCCAACTCACAAGAGATCTGTCTACTTTTGCTTCCCGAATGCTGGGATTGAAGGTGTGTGCCACTGTGCCTAGTTCCCAACAACAGGGAAGACTGGCTCGCTAATGAGCTCCAGGGATCTACCTAGTTCAGCACTGCAGGTACAGATGCACAGCTACCTTTTTATGTGGGTGCTGGGGATCTGAACTCAGTTCCTCTTGCTCGTATGGCAAGCACTTTATCCACTGAGCCGTCTCCCCATCCCCCTGGGACACAGTCATTACAGAATTACCAGAATGGTGGAGAATGTGCCTCTGAGAAGTGGAAGAAAGGGAAGTGAGGTGAGCCCGGGCTACTCAGGGAAGGGGAAAAACCCTGTGTGTGTGTGTGTCTGTCTGTGTATGTATACACACATATGGTGATTATTAAACTAAGTAGTGTTCTTTTTCATACGCTTCAGGAATTCCTCTCTACTTTCATCTTTCCACAGCTTGAATTTCTCTAAGAAATAAGAAACCCCAAACGCTAACACTTCTCTTGCATTATTTTTCAGTTTGTTTTCTCACTTTGTTCACCGAGCTGAGTCAGTGGCTTGTGCTGCATACCACAGGAGAAACGAAGGAATTCAGAACACAAGAACCCAAACTGTTCGGATTTCCAGGCAAGTGTTTATGCCAAGGAGAAGCAGATGTTTATATCCAGCCAAACCAAAAAGGCCCCACGGGCGGAGAATAAGCACAGTGAGTCAACAAATACTGAACAGAACCCATTACTGTTTCCTTATCTGCAATGATAATGTGATCAATAAACAAGTTTCATGAGGCAGAGTGGGCAAGCTCAGGGCTCAGAAGGAGGTTTTTTTGTTTGTTTGTTTGTTTTGTTTTGTTTTTAGAAAACAAAATTGCAAAGAGAAGTATAAAAAACTCACAAAAGGTGACCTTAACAAGGCGGTCACAAAGGAAACAGAAAAGCCCTTGATTTAGAGTTTTATAATATTCACAGACTAGTCTCCACGATGGCCACACAGGCTATCGGGGTTCTCTCTGTGTTTAGAGCATTAGTTGAAATTGGGAGACACGGCCTGCAAGCCACCATTCTTACGTTTGCAGCCTTCAGGGCCAAATCCGAAGTGGTTGGTCTCACAGCGCTCACAGTGCTGACCAGTGATGCCAGGCTGGCACTCACACTGACCAGTGCGGATGTCACACTGCCCGTTGGTGGAACCCAAAGCATGGCAGTCACACCTGAAAAGAAACACAAGACATTTCTAAGGTAAGGAAAGCAGATTGTAAGCAACATTCTCTATCAAAGGCAGGGTGTTATGGACCATTAGGTGGAATGTTAAGTCCCTAAGGTTCTAGCCCTTTCTGTGAGTGCTGCTCAGGGCTCTTTGGCAAGCCTCACCTGCACCAGGATGCCCCATTCTGAAACCCTACCGGCACTGACCAAGAACTGGACAGAGATTCCCAGGTCACAGTCCTGCCGAGTCTGTCTCCTATATCTTCTCATGCAGTGCTTTTCCTATGTAAGGCCCTTAAAAAAATTCCTGAACAACATCAAGTCAGCCACTAACTGTGACCTGAGGATCTGTACTTCTTGTGATACAGACAGAAAAGGTCACTTCTCCCTCCAAAGGCTCCAGAGTCTCACCTCTCACAGCCTTGGCCACTCTGCAGGTTGTAGAAGCCAGGGTCACAAACGCCACAGTCCCGGCCCGACACATGAGGCAGACACTCACACTGCCCAGTCACGGGGTTACAGATGCTCTGTTGCTGCACGGTCCCATAGGGATTGCAGGCGCAGGCTGGGGGAAGACAGAGAAAGCAACAGATGCAAATCACCAGGGAGAATAGAGCACAGGTCTTTAGGCCTGTATTGTCAGGTGCAGAAGCCGCCCAGTCACATACAGTGTGTCTGG
This sequence comes from Microtus ochrogaster, assembly GCF_000317375.1. NCBI lineage: Eukaryota > Metazoa > Chordata > Mammalia > Rodentia > Cricetidae > Microtus > Microtus ochrogaster. Next base: position 2,095,719 of record NW_004949095.1, read on the forward strand.
GTAATCTGGGCAGATGTGCCATCAATTGAAAAACACACTGGCTTTGTTGATGTCCGGTGGGAAAAGAATACCCATTTCATTAACAGTTTTCAACTAATTATCAGCTGAAGCAATAAAATGGTGGTTATATTAGGTTAAATGAAATATATTAAAATGAATTCTCCTGTTTCACTTTTTTAATGTGGTGTCTAGCGGTCTTAAGTTGTGCAAGTGGTTCACACCGCATTTTCACAGGCCAGCACTGCATTTGTGCAAACTTCTGTCAGTACTGAAAGAGACACACGACGAATGCGCACATCAAGGTGTGTGCACCCGAATCTGACAGTGGCTGACCTTTGCATTTGTCTGCAGGATTGGGAGCCAGGGGGTTGCCGAAAAACCCTTCTTTGCACCGGTCGCAGTAGAAGCCGGCGGTGTTGTAGATGCACTTGAGACACTCTCCTGTCAGGCGGTTGCAGTTGCCAACCGCATTGGGGTCTATGTTGTCGTTACACTGGCATGGACGGCACAGTCTCACGGGCCCATGACTGCCCAGAGGGTCTCCAAAGTAACCGTCATCACAGAGCTCACATCTCTTGCCTGGGAACGAGAGAATCAGAGGGTAAGAAAGAAAGGCCTGAGGCTCTCCTGCTGTAGATGACCAACAGGGACATACTGTCCAGTCTGGCCATAACATACAGGGCTTGTGCTACACACACAGTGGCTCAACAGTACCGTGCCAGTCCACAGAAGAAAAAGCCAGGTCCACAGCAGCCGTTTATTTAGGAGAAAGCAACACTAGAGCACTATACAGTTTTCTGAATTCATATTTCCTCATAGGCAGCCTTATCAAGACACCCAGGCTGTGGCCCCAACACTGGGCCAGACCAATGGGAGTGGCCTTGACATACTCATTCAGTAGGATGGTCCCTGGTTTGTCTACTTCATTTCAAATTCTTCGACAACCAAGATCACATGTTAAAATGTTAAGATTCTTGGTAAATGAGACAGGCTCAGGATTTACCAACTCTGTATTCCCAACGAATAGTACATCCACACAGGCTTTGGCTGGACTTGAATAAGACAAAGCACTACTTTTGATGCTTTAAGTTTTCCAAACAACAGGGTGAGCAGGGTCTTTCTTATCTTCTAAAAGGCATACACCATCCCTAGTTGAGCACTGCCAGCCAGTGTAAACTAGAGAGAGAACTCTAAAAGAGAACCAGGTACCGCACACTATCCTATGGGAGCTCTACTGACCAGCAGGAAAAAGGTGGAGCCAGACTCAGGCTCTCTCCACCATGCTCATTGCTCTCCTCCATCCTTTCATTCCCTGCCATTGTCAGCTCAAGATGGGCTCTTGACATCTATGCAGCCAATAGGGCCTAAATGAGCCTAACATTTCTCAAGCATCTGGTCTATTAATTCTCTAAACAACTGTAGGTGAGCATCTGCTATGTGCACCACTCTTCCAGGCTGTGAGCGAGTAGGTGTGGTCTCTGCTCCAATGACACTTAGATTGCAGTGAGGGAGGATCAGCACACACACACACACACACACACACACGCACGCACGCACGCACGCACGCGCGCGCGCGCACAAGACTTCAATGGGGACAAGTACAACAGCATTAAACCAAACACAGCCAGCTCAAATGACAGTGAAGGCAAAGGCCACTGTAGACTCGGTGTGAGACACGAGGATGAGAATGATGACAGAGAACTCTGCCAGGAAAATACCATGGAAACGTTCTTGAACAAGGCCACACACAGAAGCAGAACCAACAAACCCAAGTCAGAGCAGGGTGGCAGGAAGAAATCTGGATTTAAACTGAAGTGTTGTTTGTTTGTCTGTGTGCACACATGCCATGGCCTGACCATTGGGATCAAAGGAAAATTAGTGAGATTTGGTTCTCTTTCAACTGCGTGTGATCCCAGGGCTGAACTCGGGTCTGGAGGCTTGACAGCAAGTGCTTTCCTCATCTTAGTTCTTGGAGAGTTCTTACGTGGTACCATCACAGAGCACGGTTACACACATAATCTCAGCACTTGGGAGGCTGAGCCGGGAAGATCACAAACTTGAGGTCAGCCTGGGAGTTTTGGACACAGAACTACAGAGTAAGATGCCTCAGAAGAGAAAACACTGACAAAGTAACATAATCTGATTCCCTTGTAAAAGGATTATTCCGGCTCCTACATGAAGAGCCGATCTCAGAAAAGCAGGTGAAGCAGGGAGCCCCATGGGAGAAACAACCTCGGTTGAGGCCACGGTGGCTAGACTGGGACAGCAGCAGTAAAGGAAGGAGAGGGAGGGTTGTTTCTAAGAAGTGAAAGAAAGAATCACCAAGTGTAAGCCCAGGGATTTTAGCTTGCACAGGCAGGTTGTGTAATCTAGAGACCACTGGAAAGAGAGAGGGTTAGAACTGGAGAAAAAAGATTTATCTGAGACTGTAGCTACATGAATCTGGAAAGAAATGGAGGAAATTAGCACATTCAGTTAGCATGGCTCTCGGGGTTTACTGAAGGGGCTGCGATACCAAGCTACGTAGAGACGGGGACTCAAGGGATGAAGGTGACAGCCTGTGCTCCAGGCGGCATGGAGAGAGCAGCTGCCAGATCACAAGGTTGGAAGAGCTCTTGGGGTTACCTTTCAGAAGCTCAGAACTTCAACTTGGGGTCACCAGCCCTAAGGACCACATCAAGATGGGCCTTGAAATAAAAACTGCCCTCCTCCTCTCTGATCTCAGGTGTACGCTTCTGGCTACCCCAACTCCACAGGAGGCTGGATTTGACGCAGCACACAGGTCTCATGGGGTAGGAAAAGGTGGAGAGCAGATGCGGAGGGCAGACAGAATGCCTCCAGCCCTTCACGGGGGGGGGGGGGGGGAGCAATGGGCTGTTACTCAGGAGAGGAGGCCCAGGACTGAGGATACGGATTTTGTAATCCCAGGCAGAAGTCTGAAAAGATCTGATCACCTCAGGGAGGACTATGGATCAAACTCAGATGGAAATCCCCAGCTGAGATAAAGAGGTGAGGTGACCAAATGGTAAAGGAGAAAAGAGAAAACCAAGGAGAGTGGCAGTTCTGACCGTGGAGGGACAGTCGGCGGGCACTGCCCAGCACGGCCACAGCACTGACTGCTGAGTACTACACCTGACAGACAGAATCAGGGGGCAATAAGCGGAGCCAAGGATATAGGAAATGAGGTAGGACAGAAAACAGAATGCAGAACGCAGGAGACTAGGAATGAGGGACCCTCCTGGCCCTGCTGCGGGTAGCACCAGCCTCCCTCAGAGCCATCTCCACGTGAGCACCAGGGTAGCATTCCAGCCACGCTGATAATGCAGTTACTCCACACATGATCTATGCTTCAAAAGCTTGAAACTTGCTTCATAGCAAACTACAACAGAGACACAGGGTAACCTGCCTTTCATTTTAAAGTTTAGGATCACATTTCAAACCCTGCACTCCTTATTCAGCTTAGAGTGAGTGACACACTGTTCCAGCCCTGGCTTTGTCTTTCTGTCCTTCACAGCAGAGACAAGGGGAGCCAGGGAGGGGTCATGACCAACTCTGAAATACCGAAAGGATGATTTAAAAAATAATTTTAAAACTGCTATTTCACATTAACAATTCCAGACAAGCCTACGCTAAAGGCCAGCTTGGGTTCTCACGTTGAGAGAGATGACAGACCCACCCGTGTCTCACCACACAGCCTTGGACGTGGCCCTCACTGCTTCTACACCTTTCTCCCTCCAAGGTTATGAGGACAGTTGAGGCAGGCCGTGCAAACGCTGACAACTCTACCGAACACTGAAGGGGGGGATGAGCAGGGCACACTCACCGGCCGTGCCAGTTGGACAGTGCGTGCACACCACTTCCTTTGTCTTGGGAACAACGGCACAACTTGAGCCACCAGGGCAGGGACAAGGCTGGCAGTCAGAGGAGGTGCCCAGGGTTGAATCTCCATAGTATCCGTCACGGCACTTCTCACAGTGAGGGCCATCTGTATTGTCTCTGCAGTTACAGACACCTATTTTGGGAACAGATAAAGGTAAGTCATTAGGTATGTGACATGTTAATCAATGGGTATCACTACTACTGGCAAAAGGACCATCGGGTCCAGCAGTGGCCTCAGGACCTTCTCACCTGTCTCGGGGTCACAGGTCTCACTGTGTCCGTTGCAGGTACAGAGCACACATGGGCTGTAAGGTCCAAGACTCGGAGTTTCTCTTCTGTAGCCTGAGAGGCACATCTCACAGAACTGCCCTCCATACCCCACGGGACAGGTGCAGGACTCCACCCAAGTTGCAGGGACTCCAGGCCCAGGACGAGCACTTGCCAAGGTGACGTCATCCAAATATCCAGCACCTGTTTGTGTGTGGGAAAGAGAAACACTGACGTGCCTTCCAGGGTCCAAATGCTTATGAAGAGCCAGCAACGTGTAAGAACCAGACCCAAGAGTCCAGACAAAACTGACGATGACCTGATGTCATAACCAGGAATGATAACCGGAAAATAGCATTTAAGACAACCAAGTGGTACAGGAGGAGAGGTATGGCAAATTTATATACACACAGAGAGACTATATAGCTCTGACAAATATGCAATAACCCCAAAGCCATTATGCCATGTCAGAGTGTGCTTCCGTTCCCATAAGGACAACAAGGCTTATTGTTGAGTTAGACGATGGTCCATTGATCTAGCAGAAGTTCTAAGGGTATAAACATGGGCTCTGGAGATGCTATCATGTTTCCCTTTAATTCTATTCTACTGGAGTTCTTCACAGACTTTTGCTTACAGTACATTCCTTCCATGTTATGGAGCATTACTTCTGTTTATATAATTCACGTGGAAACTGACTACCTAGGCCAAGGATACTTACAGTACTGGCTTGAATGTAGCTTTTAGTATGCTTCTGGTTTTTGCCAGTCAGATCATGAGCTATGATGTTCTTCTAATATCTAAACATTCTTACAGCTCCCTGACCTAAAAATACTCTTCTTTCAATCTTGCTCTTACTCCTAAATGATAGCTCATCTCTTTTTCTCTCTTGCAGCCAAACTTCAAGAGAATATTCTTCATTTTACCATCTCATTCAAAATTACCTTTCAGGGAGTCCAGCGATCTTCCTCAGAGCCACTAAGTTTCACCATGGAGCCAGAGCCAACCTCCTCGCCAGAGGCTTCTCAACTCCCACCTAAAACCTGGTGGTGGTCTTATCCTCAACCTCCAATTATTTTCTTCTCCAAATTCTTTTCCTCCCTTGGCCTCAGGGCACAGCCCTAAACTGTGTTTCTAGGATTCCATTCCCTTTCTCTGTTTTCTGCCATATTTCTAAGTGTAAAAGTAAATATCCAAAATGTGGACACAATCTACATTTATAATTCAGACTTCTTCCAAGGGCTCAGGTCCGCATTAGCAATTACTCATAAGACATTTTTATATGGACACTCATGCAGAGAGCTCAAAAGCAAGCAAACCCAAGACATCCAAGCTGCAACCTTCACATTACCAAAGGGGAAAAGTCCTATCAGTAAGTGCTTGAAGGCATATTTTTAAACTTTTATATAAAATTAAAGCAAATGTTCACTGGATAGTATATGATTTCTCATAATTTAGCCAACAGTTCAAATCACTTGATAATTACATGGCAGTAAATAAAAAGAAATGAAGATTAAGCAAGCTGAACCAGACTTTAAGAAAATCTATATATAATGGAATTTCAATTGGCTTATTAATTATAAAGTAATACTGTTACTGAATATTCTCCAGATCCTTGATGATGGTTTCAACGTGTATTTTAATACACAGGTGATAACAGTCTGAACCAGTGTGAACATATCAGAACATGAGTCTTCCTACCTCACCATCTTAATTATTCCTAAACTGTATCACAACTTACTCCTCTCACTGTATGTGCCCCGGATCTTGATAGAGGTCAAGTTGTTTAGGAGCTTCTGAAATTCAAAGGGGGAGAGAGTGGGCCTCCAAGGGTAATCTGTTGCTTCATGGAGCCTGGAGAGATATAAAGAGCACATAACCTCTATAAGAAGAGTCTGCAAGGAGGCTGCTCTGCTCAGTGACGCCACTGCAGGCAATACCGACATGCTAACCAAATAAAGGAGAGCATTTCCAGTTTCTCAGACAACTAGAAAAGAGAAGATAAAGGAAGGTTCATCTCAATAACCCAGAAGGTTTTTTTTTTTTTAACAGAGAATTTTGATATGTAACCTAGGCTGGCCTTAAGCTCTTGGAAATCCCCTTAACTCAACCTCCAATGGTCTAGGACAACAGGCATGAGCCACTACCTCTAGCCCAGGAGTTTTTCTTTAACATATACCTTGAGGCCAGATCAACTCAGAAGAAACAAACAAGAAACCCCCACTTTTTCTTTCTCCATTGTCAGGTCTGAGTTGACAGAGAGCACTGTCTCACCTGAAGATGTACTTCACAGCAGTCTCACTAGGATAGGAATTGCCCTGGGCGATCAAGGGCACAGAAACTCTCAAGCCAGCTCCCTCAAGCACAAGATCTTCTGCAGAGAGGCGAGTGTCCCGTCTGTCCACTTGGAAGGAGAAGGAGAGGTTCTGCCCATAACTCAGAACCTGGTTACCCAGGAACTTGGCTGAAAGGCAGATTATCAGGCTGAGTCAGAATGTGAGACCAAGACAAAGAAAAGCACCCAGACATCCACGTTGCCTTCCGGCCTCACTTACCAGGGGCGATGAAATACCTAGGAAAGTAACTGTCTGAAATCACGGCGATGTCCTGCCTATCTGAGGACCACTCAAGAGATGCCTCCGAGCCATCTCTCTGTTCCACATGCCACCCATCCTCATCTGCCGGTAGAGAATGAAGACACAGGCACATTTACATGACAAGCATCCTATACGCAAGCCCACAAAATGTGATACTGCACCTTATATAGAGAAAAATCATCAATAAAAAATTTTGACTCTAGACCTATATATACGCTATCCCTGAAAGATACATTTTGCTGTATTTTTAATAAAACATTTGTAGTCAACTGCTTACTACAGTCAGTGCTCTAAAACATATGAATGTTTTCATTAAAGGGCCACACAAGGAAAAAAATACACATTAAATAACATCAAACATTTCTAGTATCAAAAACCCTCAAGTTACTGATTCAAAAACTACCCATGTAGCACTTGTCTCAGAGCTCTAGGGGCTGAGAGTTGAATCAGGGCTGAATTACCAATCTGAAAGGTGGAGGAGATGTCGTAAACACTGTAGCCAGCAGCATTTGTGCACACAGAGGAATGCCCGAAGCAGAAGCAGGGTGTGCAACCCTTAGGATTAGATGATTCCAGATTAAAGAATCCAGGCTTGCATCTGAAAGAGATGAAGCCAGCATCAGTCACCGGTTTCACCCAAAATCTAACACCTTGAGAACAACAGTTTGAGAAAGATGGAGCTACCTCTCACAGCTGAAGCCTTCAACATTGTCTTTGCAGACACATCTTCCTGTTTCGACATTACATTCATCTGTGCTGCCGGACGGGTTACAGGAGCATGGCCTGTTCAGCGGGAACAGAACACAACAATGAGGAAAGGGACCTACTCTTGGAGCCAAAGGCTTTACGTAAAGGGCAGAGTAAACTCCTACTACTTTTATATTTGGTTTCAGAGGAGAATGTTCATTGCCCATGATGAGACCTAACACTGTGCACAGTAACTTCAACCACTAACACTCTTTACTCTCCAAACCCCAGGGGCATCATCATGGTAGTCTTGAAGCTTGCTGACCATCCCTGCTGGGAAAGTGTTCCCACTTTCCTGCGCAGATTCAGGACCAATCTCTAGTTCTGAAAACATTTACCTGCATCCTGCCTCGGTAAGGGAATGGAATCCAGGCTGGCAGCGGTCACACTTGTCACCCATCACTCCTGGCTTGCAGCTGCATCTGCCGTAACTGTCACACTGTGTGCTGAGAGAACCTAAGAGTCAACGAGTTCACGTTCAGTTCCACATCTGGACAGATGGGGACGTAAAACCAGTGTCAAAAGAAACACGAGCAGAAGCTAAAAGCAATACCTGATGGCCAATATGTAATCTCTAGATGCTCAGAGAAAACAAGGACCAAATTCCAAACTAGAGCTCTCTGTAAATCATAGCTTCATGAGCCATAAGAGTTTAGTTTTTTACCTCACTCTCGAACAAAACAGTCCCCAGGGATACACTGTGTACAAAGGCCAGTCACCTCTCTGGCCAGTACACATTCCTTAAGATTCTCATCTAGAATTTCACTATACATCGGCACAAACAACAAAATATTAGCCTAATTCAAAAAAAAAGCACAAGCGACAAATGCTGTGTGTCTCTAAACACACACTAACATGCTGGACACAGCTCAGCCCTCTGAGGAGATTAGACTAAACAAAATCATTAACAAGTGGAAGCCTCCCTCAGGCAAAGTTCAGATGGTCTCTATGACCCAGCTGCTAATTATTTACAGAACTACTACTTCTTCTATACACACTAGAAAATGATCTGAAAGTTCAACTTCATCAGAGTGAAAGAGAGGCGTAGAGGCAGGACGAGGCATTAGAAGGCTAGAGCAGCATACATACTGCCGCCCTTAACTGCACACATGCATACTGCCGCCCTTAACTGTGCACACGCATACTGCTGCCCTTAACTGCACACATACACTGTCGCCCTTAACTGCACACACACACTGTCGCCCTTTACTGCGCACACGCTCAGGATGCCAAGCTTTTTTCTGGGTTCGGGAGACTCCTGTGCCATTTTACTGCATCCAGTAGAACGGCTCCTTCCTGTCACTCACCAACAGGACTGCAGTGGCATGGAGAGCAGGCTTCAGTGTTCCCAAGGCGGAAGAAGTTCTCCCGGCACCTCTCACACTTGGCACCATCGGTGTTATCCCGGCAGTTGGTACAGTGGCCACCATGTCCAGTTGAACGGTATAGCTCAGGGTCAAAGTAGCATTCTTGGGATCGACCATTGCAGTCACAGGCTATAGATCAAAACATACAAGTTATATCAGATGTGTATACCTTTAAAAAGAAAATGTACATGTGTATCTGAGTGAATGCCATGTGTGTGTAGGGGGGGGGGTGCCTACAGAGGCCCAAAGAGGTGTCAGATGCCCTGCAGCTAGTTGTGAGCCACCCAAAGTGTGCTTTATTGGAAATAATCTCTGGAAGAAGATGAGAGTTCTTGACCTCTGAGTCATCACTATGGCCCCCCAAGACCTGCATACTTTTAAGAAAGCATTTTAAAAGACCCCAAGAAACCAGATCACAATTCCCTACTTCTCTGTGGCAGGTAATATAGAACAACTACCAGGCACATCGTTTAAAGAAAACCAAGTAGAAAACCAACTTTAGATAGCCTGATGATCACTTACTAGGAAATATCCATCCTTATAGAAAAAGAATAATCGTGTATACACACACACACTCAGAAAAGAATCTGTCTCCTAGTAGCTATTAATCCATAAGAGCTGAGTCAAATGATCCATTTTCTAACTGTCTATATAGTGTTGGCTGGTCTGGAACTCACTATGCAGAACTGGTCTTGAAGAGACAGAGATCTGCCTGCCTCTGGCTCCCCAGTGCTGGGGTAACAGTGTGCACCACCACGCCCATTTTTCTGACTCTGTGTCCTCTACTTGTAGTAGTGAGAGGAAAACCAGGCACTAATTTATCATGCAGCTTTAACATCTGTTCCTCAAGAACCCAAACACATTAAGACGTTAGCTTTCAAAGGGCCAGATTACTCTATCCAGACTAGGGACCATGAGACATGTAGGTTTAAATTAGCACTCCTGACGATGAAAGTAGAATTACAGGGCAGTCCGGACCTTTAGTCCATCTGCTGCAGAACCACAGTTCCAACTAGATGATATGTTAAACACAACAATATCTTAAGAATAAGTAACTGGCCGGGCGTGGTGCACAACACTCAGAAGGCAACTCTATGAGTCTGAGGTCAGCCTGGTCTCCACAGGGAGTTCCAGGCCAGAGCTACACAGTGAGATCCTGTCTCCAAAATAAACAAATAAATATTTGTGGTCACAGAGTTCTTATTTCTGTTTATAGTAAAATGATTTTCTCAAACTTAACCTGTCCAAAGCATATATAAGTTCTTAGTCACCACACAAAAACAAAGTTTTGCTTGGTTTATGAGAGAGTTATTAACTATTTTTAAAAACATTTGAATATATATTTTCTTTTTCTGTACAATATAGATTACTACAGAATTACAACTGAAAACATTTTTAGAAACTTGAATTGCTGGCCCCAAGACATGGAGTTTTATTAAATCATCTTTCAGTGCCTACCCCTTCTCAATAGCTGTTGTATAGTGCCCCCCTTCACTGACTACTTCTCTTTCCCTGAGCTGCCCTCCCTCACCCTGCAGTCAGCCAGCCCTGCTGAGTAGTGGGCTGGTGCCAAGATCATGACGCAGAACAATTCCCATGCCCACTCTGCTCCAACCCAAAGTTACAGCATGGGCTGTGCCTCTCATTAACAGCTGAATGAGAGAAGGCAACTGGATTGTTCTCTGTCTAGCCCCAGTGTCCCAAATGGTCTGCTATAGTCATGTGACTACTTCACGCTGAATGGTTAGTGCTGAGGAGACTGTGGAGGGGGGCAAATTCAGTGAGCTCCTTATCAAACTCTGTTAGCTGCCATAGCTGCTTCGTGTCCTAGTGGTAAACACTATTTTGTTTGTTATTTCCTGCATAAACTAGAAATATGACATCCATATGCATGCACCTTTACAAACGCACGTGTGTCTAGATGATATGTTTTAGGAGTGTTTCATGGCTCTTACACCAGTCCTCATCTTACAACATCCAATTACATTAGCGTGGCAATGGGGCTGAAGGAGCTCACTGGATGCTGGGAAATGCCAGAGGGAGCTGTAGAGTTTATCAGCAGCTCCAGGATTTGTTGAGAGAAAGGGAAGATGCACAATAAATTCTGCTCAAGGCAGCTCAACAAAAACAGTCGTAAACGAGCAGGTGGGCCTTCTCAAGGCCCTGTGGTAACTACTGTACATACCCAGTGTCCTTTTCCTTACTCCTTTGATTCCCACACTGATTAAGACATAAGAACACTGTGGTTGCTTTAAAGTTGGTTTGTATTAAGTCTTGGGAAAATCATGACTCTCCTTGAGTTTTCCTCTCAGTCTGTTCAGAACAAGTCATGGCACTATGAAGGCTAAATAATTGTTAATTTCTTCATTTTGACCTTTGCTAGGGCACAGGGCTTTTCCCTCCTTCCAAAGTCACCCAGATTTCCAGGCCATGTTTGGGTAAGTTCTTCCCACTTTTCTCTTTAGATAAAGGAAAAATGATTTTTGCAAATTAGCTCATTGTACCTGGCATACACTAACCAGCTGGCTGCTTAGTGAGTGAGCACTGATGAGGAGATGGCTGTGTCTGTACCTGGAGCCACACGGACTCCGTCAACTGTCAACAGAGAGTATGGGGGGGTGATGTCAGTACTAACGTATGTACAGACTTTTCTTTATTGTCCCTGTTCCCCAATATAGGACAACTATTCACATGGCATTTGCATTGTATGCCCTCAGTAACCTGCAGATGATCAGCATGGAAGAGGGTGCATGGTCACAAGCAAGCACTATGCCATTTTATACAGCGAGCTTGGACATTTATGAATTTTGGTATCTAAGGAAGGCTCTGGAACCCATTTCCTGTGAATACTGAGAGATGGTTGGTTTTAAAGGGCCATGATGATTACAGAGGTCACATCTAAGAGGTGCCACACTGACCCAGTATTTGAATCTATGCAAACTCCTGAACCTTGGTGACTCTATTCCCTAGCCGATGTTCATGATGGAGACAAAACCATGTGGGTTTATTCACGACCAACTTCCTTCATCCATCATTTCCCACTGGTGAGCGTGAGGTTTAGCTCCCTGCCCCAGCAGTGCCTTTCAGAGTTTCCGCCAGTGAGGAAGTCAACCATCCCTTCTTCCAGCAATAACCCTAAGACAAGGGACAGGCTACATGAGCGGCACTCACGCAGGCACTCGCTGGCACTCTCGGCGGTTGCCCTCCTCCATGGCCGGTCATTGAAGAAAGGCAGGCACTTCTCACAGTCAACTCCATATGTGTTATGTTTGCAATTGCACACCAGTTTACCAAATTCATTCTTTACACACTCACTGGCATGTCCGTTACACTTACACCTGGAAAGAGAAGGGGTAGGCAACAACAGGATCACTGGAAGGTCATAGAACAATGCAGAGGGAGTGTGCATACAAAAACCAGAAGCAACCTAAGAATTCTTTGAATTTTACCATTCAAAAGTATAAACTAAGGAACTTCACAAGGATAAGTTGACACACAAGCACGCACACTCACACAAGATGGAACATTAACTAGACAGAAGAAAGTCCCTAACATTTTCCAAGAACACCAGCAGGATATTTCCTAATGTCAAGACTTCCAGGAAGCAGCAGAAGATGGTAGCTAAGAATTACATAAAGTCTGACACCAGGTCACCTGGGTTTGGAACCTTTCCCTGCCACTTACAGTGTGCCTAAAGCCCACCTGCCAGACAGACATGATGAAGTCTCTCTCAGAGCCCCTGGGAAATGCCCAGTTTCTGCATACAGGACTAAAGAGAACGTAAGTTAAAACATATGGCAGAAATTCACCCTCATGATTAATGCTTCCCACCAAAGGAAGTAAGATGCTGACTTTGACAATAAATTCCCCATAGATGTCCAGTAGACAGATTATTCCCTTGGGCTTTCCAGGGGCAGAGGTCGCTGAAGGATCCCCCTGGAGGCAAGTATAGTAATAAGAACCCAAGGAAACTCACAGAGATATGAATGTGGCTGGAGCAGAGACATTCTCTCACTCGCTTCCTTTAAGAGTAATTCTGTAGCTCCAGCTACCACCTAAAAATGCCTGTGCACACTGGAATCATCTTCAATGTGCAGAGATCAGTCCTGGTCTTAGAACCCTGTTCCCATCCTTCTCCAAGGCTCCTGTCCTAAGTGGTTGTACAAACTTAATGTCTCCTATAACCTAAACTCCAAAAGTCTAAGACCAAATGTATCATCTTCTCCAGGTTAACCCACTTTCTAAATTTAGTAATGGTACCACCGTTCTCCTGATCATTAGACCTTGAGAGCATCTTTAACTAAAGACCTGGTAATTTTCCCTTCACAGCAAAACGCATCTCTGCATCCCTTTTGATCTGTCAGCAGCCTAATGTCAGGCGTTTGTTGTTTAATATCTAGATTATACAACATCAAAGCAGGAATAGAAATTCCATCAGCCACACTGTCCTTACCCTGTTAGGACACTGACCCTAAACATTTTGTGAGTTGATTCTGCAGGCCAGCGTATACAGTAATGGGCTTCATAACTATGCACCACTATACATAAACTCTCTCCGTACACTCATCTTCCTAACCCAGCTTTGATTTATAGCCTCATGTTAAACACTGCCCAATTTCTCATGGTTACACGTCAAACCTATCTCCCTGAGCATGCCAGGAACACCAGATGCAAAAATAATTTTTCTGCTTCATAGAGACCTTATGGGGAATACAAGGGGAAAAAGTCCATGACCATAACTCCATCTTTCTGGTTTACAGTCCTGCAAAGAGATTTTCTTCCCATCAAGTGAAGTTATACTCTCTGAACTCCGAGGAAATACACCCATCTTCCTGCACTCACTGCAGATACCTCCTACCTGTTATTTAAGACCCACCCAGATGCCACCTGCTCCTCCAGCCTTGCAGTTTTGTTTCTTGATTCATGACACTTTTGTTTAGAACACATGGGCACACTAGCACAAGCTGAGCAACCCCCACTCCAAGTGCCCAGGAAGGGAAGTTTTTGGTTTCTTCTTTCTTTCTTTCTTTCTTTCTTTCTTTCTTTCTTTCTTTCTTTCTTTCTTTCTTTCTTTCTAAAACAGACTGCTATATCTTGGGAGTGGGACACAGCACAAACTTCATGGCCTGAAGGTAATTTTCTACAACCCTGGGGACCAGCATGTTGACCACCTGTTATGTCACCTGAGCATCAGGAAATATCAAGCTTTGTGTGCTGGTTAGTTAGTTTTTCTATCAACTTAGCATAAGCATGGGACATCTGGGAAGAGGGACTCCCCCAAATGAGAAAAAGACTCCATCAGATTGACTGGTAGCTAAGTCTGTGGGTATTTTCTTGATTAATGATTGATGGGGAGGGCCCAGCCACCATAGGCAGTGCTAGCCCTAGGTGGTCCTAGACTGTATAAGAAAGCAAGCTGAGCAAGCCATAAAGAACAACCCTTTTCCAGGGCTCAGGCTCCTGCCCTGCTGGAATTCCTACCCTGACTTCTCACTGACAGACTGTGATCTGAGAGCTGTAAGATAAATAAACCCCTTTCCTCCCCGAACATGCGGTTTATCACAACAGCAGAAAGCAGACTAGGACAGCTTAAGCTTGTGGATCAGAGATGCTCAACCTATATGTGAATTTTTACATATTTACAGATTGCTCTTAACTTATTTGTAAGATCTTAGAAGGTCAAGGCTTCTCCCTTAGCTCAGCAGGCTCTATTACTGGATTCTGGACTTAAAGGGTCAGTGGGTGTGGACTTGAAGTTTCAGAACACCCAATTGCTTAGTTTCCAGAATAAGATCTGATAAGAAAAAAATTTCTAAATTGTAGCTTGCCTTTCCAGATTCACATGGTCCCTAAATGCTAATAAAGTCATAAACAGTTCTCCATCAAAGTTCCAATCCTTGTTTACTCACCTGCCGCCCACTGCGAAGTCTGAGATTGCATAGTAGTAGGACTTGAGAACTTTGGGGTCGTTAAACACTTCATCTCCAAAAGTGTTCAGGCGATTGAGTGTTACTCTGATGTCAGTAGCAGTTACCCATTCCTGCCAGAAAGGGGGAAATGAGTGAATGAATGAAAGAACACATAAAGAGAAGCAGAGAGACTGAAGATGAGAAACACATTTGACAAAATCTTCTACTAAATAGTTCATATGCTAATACAGATCCTATTGTGCTAAATCATTGAATATGCTGGACTAACTTTAACTCCCTGATATTCTCCCTGTGGCTCGTCTGTAGTTAGCACAGTCACTATACCACCTCATCCAAAGGCCAGAACACTGCTGGCTTCTTCCCTAGGAGACAGAAAGGTCTGAATAAAACACACAGCCCAGTGACCAGGAGAAACTTCCACTCCTTGCTTCTCAGTCTACAACTGAGCTGCAGCCAGGAGTACCAGCTCAGATCACACGCATGCCACACTTGTTCTAGCACGTGTGTCCCTACACACTGCTTCCCACCTAGTTCTGGCTCCTAGGCCTGAATCCCACTGCTGTGGGGCAGGTAGGTAACCTAAGCACAGGTAATGTCTGAGTACACGGACCCAGACCAGCCAAACGCAGTTAGTTCTGTGTTTGTCAGCATCTTTCCCACGACATGGCCTGTTAGATCTTCCCTGGCCAATCTTAAAACTATCACCACCCCATTGGTTTGTGTATATCATCCATCTCAACATTGCCTGCAACACCCAACTGAAGGTGTCAGAAGGGTAGGAAATTCTGCTCATTTTATTTAGTGTTGTGTCTCTCATACTTGGCACAGAGTGAACGAATCTGCATCTGATCAAACTGAAGGTATATCATAACAATTGTAACGGAGCACCAAGAACGAAGGCTGCACTATTACCCCTGGCTTTAGGATATCTAAGCCCTTATAATAAATGCCCTTTCGATTAGCTAACTTTATCAGGTGCTTACACGCGTGGCACACTGCTATCATAATGACCCCAATGACCTGCCTGCCAGTGCCACACCCTGTGCAGTTCCCGTCCATGCTGACTCTGGGCTTGGATGTATTCTCAGCTTTGGCCAAGGGGACATCAGCCAATATGACACAAACAGAGGCTCGATAAGGACTATTCATGCCCTCACTGTGAAAAGCCTGGGCTGGTCTCTGAACATGGAAGATCACAGGGGAAAAGAAAGTCCTCAGTTGACCTGTCTGGTGAGTGAGCTCAGACCAAAGATAGCACTTCTACTCCAGTCCAGGAGACCGACTTAGGAACAATGTGTCAGAATCACCCTCAATCTGTGTCCAGCAAGCGGAGCAGTTACAGCAGGCATTTATGCTTCCAGAGGGCTCTTGGAGACCAGCAGGCCAACTCCTGATAAAGAACCACTGCCTAAAGCTATGCCAAACACCTGGCAACAGGGAAGGCTCATAAAAAAAACTAATCTCCATGAAGCTTCAAGTATAATTAGAAGGGAGAAGATGATGATTTCACTGCATCCAATCTTGGAACTCAATAACAACTCCCACTCATGGCCACAATGGCAGGAATCTGTTAGTTGTCCATAACGTAGATAGCTAAACACACCTCTTAAAGCTTCTAATACCTCCTCCAGGCTTCAGCTCTACCACAGCTCCCTCTACAAAGAAGATGGAGATCTCCCAGGGTGTCACTAGGACAACTGCTTCACCATGAATATCTAGACTGAACAGAGTCCCACCCTCAGTTCTGTCACTGACCACTGTGAGATGGGCACTTTACGTCCTTTCTCAGCTCTGATTCCTCATCTATAAAAAGGAAGACAATACACTATCCAACCGACAGAGTTACAAGAATTAAAAGACTTAATACATTTAGACATCAGAACGCGACTCAGTCTCTGTGGCTGAGAACATGCTTGCTGCATTGCAGCACAACTAAGTGCACAGCAGATGGTAAGAGCTACAAATTAATACAGGCTGACACTCAGCCAGTGGAACCTGAGACAGTCTCCTCCTCCATCGGGGAAAAGGCAGTTCACTCTTATCAGCTAGAAGTCAAATCTGCTCACCCGACTTGGCTCCAAGTGATGAGAGCCAGGGCTCTTATATCCAGACACACATAGTTAAAGCTACTGCACAATGAAATGAACTCACAAAATTTATGCAGACGCCGAAAGCATTCTTACCACAGAGTCTCACTAGTTTCTGTGGCATAAAGAATAGCTAACAGCAGAATCCCTGCTGGAAGCTGCTCAAGACAGGCTGAAGCACACGCGGCAAGGGGAGCTGCTAGAGACACTGATGGGCACACGGCAAGGGGAGCTGCTAGAGACATTGATGGGCACACGGCAAGGGGAGCTGCTAGAGAC
>NW_004949095.1:2112968-2135831 GCF_000317375.1 Microtus ochrogaster
GCTGCTAGAGACACTGATGGGCACACGGCAAGGGGAGCTGCTAGAGACACTGATGGGCACACGGCAAGGGGAGCTGCTAGAGACATTGATGGGCATGGGACAAAGGGAGCTGCTAGAGACATTGATGGGCATGGGACAAAGGGAGCTGCTAGAGACACTGATGGGCACGGGACAAGGGGAGGAGCCAGAGAACTACTCTTTCCTACTGGTCCCACTGCAGTCTCTCCAGGACAGGAAACACAATCAACTGGACAAAGAAACAAGGCTAGCAGATGTCTGCTTTATCGCCTTTCCTAAGGTTTTCTTTCAGTGTTTAGCCATTCCATCTATCCAAACCAGTTACCCACTCTGCCACTTATTTTGTCGGCACCACAGGAACTCTTTCCTGAAAGGCCTTGGTAAATAACTGGATTTACCTTCATATTCACCATCTCCTGACAGCCTAAAAGAGCACAGTGGGTAGCAGCCTGGAGACACAGCAAAACATATTTTCATCTGTGGCTTTGCCTAAATTATACAACCAAACCAGAAAGCGTCCTTGACTATAAGAATAAATTGTAGGGCTAGAAAGATGGAGCAGTGGGTGGGGAGCTTGCTGCCAAGCCTGACGACCTGAGTTCAGTCCCCAGAACCAACACGGTAGATGGTCTTGCATGTGATCCTCTGACCTAGACGTGGGTAGTACAGTGTACACATGTGCTCTCACATCACATGTTAGTAATTAGAGTAAAAATAGTAATTATAATAAAGTCCAGAGAAGGAGTGAGATTTCAGAAAAACAGGAGGTTCCACGAAATTGGCATAGCATCTGCAGAGTCCCATCCAGGCCTTCCTTCCCTCCTCAGTCAGTGAGTATATATAGACCACCTCCATTTAGACACTAACATCACCGTCTGAACAGGTACGACATCAGGGTCTGAATCAACAGACTAAGAATGACACAGGGATCCCCATTCTTCCAGAACCACACCACCAGAACATGTGGAAAGTTTAAAGAAAGCTGAGCCACACACAGAGAATCCATACGAGGATGCACAAGGAATGTGCATCGAAATGGTGAAAGAAATCTTTGATTTGGTCTGTAAGGCAGGGGAAAGTTTCTAATGTGATGTTTAAGCACAGTACCAAAGTACCCTAACATATCTCCCATCTCTAGAACTCAACTTCGCAGGTGAAGAAAGAGTTCTCATAGTGACGATGACCAGCACAGACAAAATGTCCTTGTGTGGTAAGGAAGCCATTCTTAGGTACTTAAATAGCTTGCATCAGCTGCTCCCATTGCAGATATATATATATATATCTTTTAGTTTGTCAAATCAAGGAGCAATTAGGATAAAATGCAAGAAAATGGTAAGATTATTTCAAATATCTTATTTTACTTATTTGGGGAAGGCACAGGCCAAAAAGAAGGCTCAGTAGGTGAAGGCACCTGCCACCAAACCTAATGTTCTCAGTTCAGTCTCTGGGATTCACAGGGTGGAAGGAGAGAACCAACTTCCATTTGCTGATTTCCTCTGAGCTACATACATGTGCTATTGTGCTTGCCCACACACACATACCCAAATTTTAAAATGTAAAAAAAAAAAATACAGTCTTTTAAAGACAGTATCTCATATATTCCAAGCTGGTTTTGAACCTGAGACAGAGCTGGAGATGATCTTAAACTTTTGATCTGCCTGCCTCCACCCTCTTCTGGCTTAGGAGGTGCTGGAAATTAAACAGTCTACAAACTGAGTCATATTCCCAGCCCTACATCAACATCTTCTTGAAAAAGTCAGAAGTGAAATGTTCCCTCCTGAAGTGCAGAGACGAAAGTTAGAACTGCTCAGTGTTAATACAATCTGCAGTGTAGCTGAGTGTGGTGGTGAGCACCTATTCTCCGCACTGGGGAGGAGGCTGGGAGGTCAGGAGTTCAAGGTCATCCCCAACTGCACAAGGGCCACCTCAAAATATTAAAGCTTGTTTTTGTTTGTAAAAGTTAAACCTTGAGGTATGTTTTCAAGTGGGAGGTATACAGGACCAGTGTCTCCCAGGCGGTGGGAGAAAATGGCTTTTTTTTTTTCACATATAGATAGCACACATGGACATAGCATGAAATCTAGCTGCCCATGAGATGGCTCACTTAGATAATTTCCATTCTCAGTCAGGGGAGGACAGCCGGCTCCCACACCACCTGTGAGTGCCTACCTGCAGCACAGGGCTGTTGTCAAAGTTGTAGGCACTAGGCCTTCCTTCCAGGGTTGAAAAGGCCACGTTGCCCCCGGTGAGGGGGGAAATGTCACTGAATTCGTCAGTACACAGGGCCTGTTGCTCGTCCCCTCCGGTCCTGATGAAGCCGCGGTTGGCCTTGGAGTAGGTGTTCTCGCAGGAGCCGCTGTAGTACTGGTAAGGAATCCAGGGCCCGTCCTCCCGAGTGCGCTTGTAGATGGCGAAGCTCTCTGGGCGGCTGGTGTGGAACTTGAGACGCACGTAAGTGATGTCAAAAGCCTTTCCTGTGGAAGAGACACACCAAAGTCCTTAAGTTGTGTGGAGGAAGAGAAGAAACGCCTCTATTCCAAACTAGGCCTGGGGCTTGATGAAGAGGGGCCCGGCATTAGACCACAAAGACCTCAGCACACCCAACACAGTGGCTGGACTATTCTAAACCTACATGTTGTCTAAACAATGTGCAAAGCACAGTCGGCTTCCTACCGTTGGTTGTGAGAACTTGTGATGTAAGTACAATACTAATGAATTTCTAAATAAAACCAAAAATCCCCCTATTCTTAATGCTGCTGTTTCAGTGAAAGCTTAATTAAGAGCTATTAAAACCCGTCTGAGGCCTTTTAAAATGGGTACTTTCAATACTTTACAAACCTTATTTTTTATTAACTACAGCGCTTCTCTTGGTGCAGGAAGAGTGTCCACAGAGCTACTCTCTTATCCAGCCCAGTGGGAAGGAGAGTGTTTGGGACATGAACAGGAAAGCTCAACAGGAGACAGAAGAAGAAAGAGAAAGGCATCTTCAAGAGGATGTATCTGAGGATGTTCACAAGAGAACACATGAGAAGCAGTTCTGAGGCACAAAGGGCAGAAGGAGTCAAGGGGCTGCCTGCCCTCTAGAAGCAGTCACGGGGTAGGCGGGTCCCTGAGCAGTCCGAGCATGGCCAGTGGTTGGGACGGCATGTCCTCAGACAATATGCAACTATTTAATCACCACCCATGCACTCACTAGGCCTATCTTTTATACCACCTATGCCCTGCTTCTGTGTTATACCAGAGACAACGATGACCACAGATGGGTCCACAGGACTCTGAGCTCAATCCACACCAGGCACAGGATGTGTCCAGAAAACATCTTTGCTCTCAAGGAGCTTGCATGTACCCCCCACAAGTCAATCATCTCTTAGAAGGAAAAAACTACCCTTACCTTCTCCTATGGAGAACCCTATAAGATGCTGGGAAAGAGACTACTCTGAGTCCAGGCCATATCCTCCAACCCAGCTTTATCTACACTAAAACTGACTTTCTCAACTAGTTCGGATCATAGAAGGGATTTAATAATAGTCATACACATACACACACACACACACAGAGAGAGAGAGAGAGAGAGAGAGAGAGAGTGGGGGGGGGGGATATATGAGACTACTCTAATAACACAACCTTGGACTGGGCACCGTGAAGCCTGGCCCCTTTACTCACTAGCTATCTGATTCTGATGTAGCAGCTTCTCTTTTATAAAGATGAGGAAAATCCTGCCCCATCCACTCTTACACATCCTTGACCCATTAGAAAGTTTTACAAGGTATAAAGTAATATTATGATAAAGCTTATGAAGAAAACTCTTGAACCAAGGGTTTTAAACCTATTAATAAAGGACCTAGCTCCCAGTAAGTGCACTCACCAAAGAGCTACACAAATACGGAACTCCCCTCAGGAGAGGTACAGCATTTTTCCCAGACACAGGTCATACACTACAGTTCATACAATTCTGTTGGAAGAACCATTGCACTGTCTCTGCTGCCAAAACATAGCACTCCAGAAACTTCCTATCTGACATTCTAGCAGAGCAAACAGTCGATTTAGCACAGGAATGGGTGGCGTGGGAGGCTCATGGGGTTACTCGCTAATCTGTGGGTTACACATTACCCTGACTCTCCTTCTCTCCCCATCTTCCTGACATCTCACTGCTTGTTAGCAGCCTGACCTATAGCAAATACCTTCTAACATAAGTTTGCATATGAGGTCACATTGTGGTCCAGACCACCATGCACACTGCCCCAGAGTCATGCTCTAACCACTGTGGTCACAGGAGGGCAGTTCCTAGCAGTGGTCCCAACACAAGGGTGGGGCATCACATCTGAGGGGCATGGATGAAAGCCACCTAAGCCAGGTTTGTCGGGTGTTTTCTGAGGGGAGTGGCATCTACTTATAAAACCAAGAAATGCTTAGTGAAATAGACAGCGGCTTAGCTAAAGAAATGGCATGTATAAGCCGGGAGGTGGGGGCACAAGCCTTTAATCCCAGCACTCAAGAGGCAGAGGTAGGCAGATCTCTGTGAGTTGAGGAGTTCAGAGTTCTGAGGCCAGCCTGGTCTACAGAGCAAACTCCAGGACAGGCTCCAAAGCTACACAGAGATTTTTTGTCTCAAAAAATCAAAAAGCAAGCAAGAAAAAAGAAATGGCATGTATGAAAGAGGGGAGATCACGGGAGGAATGGGAATTACGGAGCAGCTAGAACTACAAAGGACAGCTGGAGATGAAGGCAATTTCAACATAAGGTCAACAGCCACCAGCGAAGGACTTACCCCAGGAAATGCATGGTCAGGTTTTTGACTTTATGGCCAGTGTGGAGATTAGAAGGGATAAGGATGAAGGAGAACTTCTTATTTGTTTAGTTGGTTGATTTTGTTTGTTTGTTTTGTTTTGAGACAGGGCCTCTCAATATAGCCCTGGCTGTCCTGTAACTCACAATATAGACCATGCTGGCCGCCAGCTCTGCTCCTAGAGTGCTGGGATTAAAGGTGTGAGCCACCATGCACAGTCCAACGATATCTTCTTAAGATGTGGCAATATTCCAGGAAAGATGACAGACTAAACATGAAACACGGATGACGAACTACAGAGAAATGCACGGACCTACAGAGAGAGGCACGGCAGGAGACAGAGTGGATGGGGAGCCGCTTTAAAGAGCGCCTCCACTGCACCCTGCTCCACTTCCTCATCAGAGCAGATGCTCCCCATCCCATGACGGGAAGATCAGGATAATATTTAATTTTCTAGCTTAAAAGTCACCAAATGGCTGGGTGGTGGTGCATGCCTTTAATCCCAGCACTCGGGAGGTAGGGGCAGTCGGATCTCTGTGAGTTCAAGGCCAGCCTGGTCCACAGAGCGAGTTCCACAACAGCCAGGACTGTTATATAAAGAAACCTTATCTTGAAAAGAAAAAAAAAAAACCAAAACACCAATTTGAAAAGAGTAAACAGTGCTGCTCACCGAGATTATAAAAGTGGGGGATGAGCTCATCTCAGATACACTAGATCTGGAGTACCTGCAGGTCCCCTAGACAAGAGGAAATCTCTATAAGGGAACAGGATAGGAGTGGCCTGGAAGACCAGAAGTATTTACCTAAGTTAGACATGAAGACTTAGGACCCCGAGCATGTAGACACCGAGCTTTAAGGGGCAGGCAGAGACCAAAGAGCAAGCGAGTCACATTAAGAGCCAGTTTCCATAATCACCCCAAGGAGCACCACAGTTTAAAGCACAGACAGATGAGCCGACAGAACACACAGTGAGGAAGTGACCGGGAGAGTAGGAACCCAGAAAACAGGTTCTGAAGAGAGGTCATCAATTGTATTAAAATCTGCTACCGGCTGGGCTGGGGAGGTGGCTAGGTGCCTTCTCAGCATGAGGACCTGAGTCCAGAGCCCGGGGTCCACATCAAAAGCTGTGCACCTGTAATAAAGGTGGCTCTGTGCACCCGAAATCCCAGTGCTATGACAGTGGGAACAGGAGGGTCCCTGGGGGCTGCTGACCACTCAGTCCAGTCTATGAGTGACCTTCAGCTTCAGTGAAAGACCCCATCTCAAAGCAGAAGGTAGAGGGGCTGGAGAGGTGGTCAGCCATTAAAAGCACTTCCTGCTCTTCCAGCTGACCTGAGGTTGGTTCTCTGAACCCGTATCAGAGGGCTTAGAACTGCCAGCTCCAGGGGACACAAGCTTTCTTCTGGCTTCCTCAGGCATCCACACACATGTAGCACACTTTCTCACAGACAGACACATCTTTTTTAAAAGAAAAGCAAAAAAGTGGGAAAGTGATGGAGAACACCTGATATCCACAATGGGCACACTAACGTGTGTAAACACTACCCTACAAGAGCTCCCCCAACCACAAGCATGGATGAGTATACACATGCGCACAAATCTGCTAAGAGTTAATTGTCAAATAAGACAGTGCCTAAAGAAATGCCCCCTGGCAGCAAGCCACCAAGTTCACTGTGCATTTAAAGGAGCCCCAGGGGCAATGATGATGGCGCTGGGACTGAGGGTGGACAGTGGGCTAAAGCAGGGAGTGAGAGAGTTCTGATAATGTGTCCCCTTTGTAGTTACCATCAAGGGTACCTGCACTCATGGTAGGAGGCAAAGCCAGTTGGTGAAGTTGAGTGAGAAATAGCTGAAAAACTCAGAGACATTTATTTTTTTAATGTATTTATTATGATTGTGCATGAGACGGTGAGTGTGGAAAGGCCTGTGGAGGCCAGAGGGTACCTTTTGGGAGTCAGCTCTCTCCTCCCTCACTGGGTTCCAGGTACTGAACTCAGCTCAGCAGGCTGCTAGAGCAAGTACACTGAGCCATGGTGTGGGCTCTCTTCAGACATTTTATTTAATAGGTACTTTCAGCCCTCCTCGCCCCTCACAAGTACCCTTACTGGGCAAAGCCTGGCAACTGAGAAGAGGGTGGAAGACCACAACTCTGTACAGATATTTCTGCAGAGGTGTTATTTCCTTCAACAGCCTAGAGCACCCTTTTTAATGATGTACCTGAAGGACAAAAGGATAAGAAATGTAAGTTGCTTCAAGGAATTTGGAATCTAGTTTGGACAACAAAGAAACATATCCAGTGTGGTGTGCAACCTTACAATCCCAAACTCAGGACAGAGGAGTGAAGACCCTGTGCCCCAAACAAAGAGTTCCGGGCATAGCTCTGCAGTAGAATACCCATTTAGTATGCAAGGGCCTGGGCTCAACCCCAACACCACATACACACAGCAGACATGGTCAAGAAATGGGATGGAGGGCCAGGGTACACAATCATCTGTGCTACCTGACGTAGTGATGACCATGGAGGATGGAGAACTGGAAAACCTAACTTGTATGCTACACTTGTGCACCTCCACGCCTGTCTCGCCTTCTTCCTGCCTGCCCTCCCTCTATCTCACCATACTCCCAACCTCATATTGGCCCATCTCTTCATTCCACACTGGCAAAGTAAGGGCCAATTAACTGATAGATGGATAGAACCTAAGTCCAGGTTCTCTGATTTCCAATCCAGCGACGCTACGGTACTATCATTTCATAACGGGAGCAAGCCATACTAGCTGGTATGGCTCCAAGGTACAGAAGCCAGATCTAATGATATGGGAAATAGTAAGTGCGATTCTGAACACAGCAGCTCCTGTTTAGGCACAGGAAGACAACCATGGGTACAACCACACCCCCTGGAGAAAGGACTCAGCTTCTGCATGTTCTACAGCCCTTTTCCTCATTCAAAAACAACAACAACAACAAAACCCTCAAGTGTAGATGTTTCGAATGGAGCACTCAAATTAATTAATATTTTTTGCTCTGAATCCTACAGTCCTGAAGGAATGAGAAGAGGAGGGGCTGCCTGAACAATGAGAATCCAGCCGTGCTCCCAGCAGGGCAAGCCAAGGAATTCTGCTCCAGCCTCCTACGTGGTGAAGTATTTCTAATCTCTTTGAGTAGGGAGAAGCTCTTCCTGTCTTAGAACTGGATGCAAACACTGACTGCTGGGGAACATAAACGTCTCTCTGTTGTGTGCGGCTCAGAAGAATTCCATGAGGACCTTGTGGAACAACCCCCTTTACAGTTTAGTGACGAATGACAATGGCCACACAGAACTTTCCAGGATTCCAAAATGCCTTCCACAGCTTGAGTCAGAACAAAACAATTTCCCTCTAAAGAACCAAATTAGTTACCACCGGTGGCCACTGAACTTACAGGCTCAGTCTCCAGAGTCCAGAAAATGAGCAAGCTCCCTGAAGTCAGATTGAGGAGCACAACACTCCTGAAGCTGGAGAACAAAGTCAATTAGAGAGGGTTATGTTTAGGCTACAAACTGGGGCCCCCAAACAGTGAACACAAACAGTAGACACAGAAAGCAACTGTTTGAAAACGTTTCCAGTGTGGTTAGCACAGAGTTCCCAGGACAGCATGTCCAGCTGCATACCAGCTGTCATTGTTCCACCTCAGAGATGACTGCACACACACAGCCACACCAATCCAGAGAGCCAGAACCAAGTCAGGGATGGCCTGCGATCTTAGTACATCCAGGATGTGCTGAGGGGACCAGAGCGAGTTCAGCAGAGTCATCCCTACTACTGAAAACTCAGTCCTGAGGCCCTGAGTGAAGAGTTAGGTTCTTTCCAGTGCTTTAAGCATCATGTTTTAAACAGAATGCAGAAAGAGAGACAGCAGGGGAGAGGAAGAGAGTAGAGCAACTGACCTCTTCCCTTAAATTTCAGTGACTGTTCATGGTCTCACCCTCTGTCAATCGGCCAAATGCCATCAGGAAAGGGCACAGACCCGCAGAAAGTACCCTGAAATTACCAGTTTGCAGACAAGGACAACCACCATTTTCTAGCAAATAGTAATTGTCAACTAAACCTATTACAATGAACACAAGGGAGCTTTCAACTTGAGAAAGCGCTTCTTCTCCAAGGCATGGCCGGGTTTTCCGCAGTCATATCTTACGAGAGTGTGCAGTAAACGCTTCCTTCCACATTTGCGCCACAGACACACCAAATGCAGAGCCTAAATACAGGGAGACAGATGACTTAGATTTCTTTCGTAAAACCTAGTAAGATTCTATACATCAAAAACAATGATCAGTACAAAGCTAAAGAAAAGAACACAGTCCTGCAGAAAAAAACCTCACAATTTCTAAGGAATTAGATTTTTCCATAAAGTATCAAACTTAAATTGTGGTAAGGGACACAATTCTACCCTTTCCCTCACACTCCCCCCGAATACCACATGGTACTATCAGGCCTCTAACCCAGAACATTACACTTCAAAAACCACAAAAGATATCCTGTATTGCCAAAGGACAGAATCCCCCAAATACTACATATTCTTCAGCAGACTCAAAGGCCAAGCTAATGTGACTAACTCGGTTATTAAATGCAGCCACGTTCGTCAGACAGCCATTGTGTGGACACAGAGAATGCTTAGCTAAACCCTAGTGTGTCAAGCATGCTCAGAAGGTCATTTAAAACCAGCGCAATTTGCCATCAGAAGCTGACATTTTCCATTAACCAAACTTAGATGTTTATCCTAATTTGGGTACCTCTGCCGATTTGTGTTACATCTTCACCACATGAGATAAGATTACCACGTGGAAGTCCAAGCCAAGAACTGAGAACGTTGCTTATTAACTGGAACCTCATGCTTACAAGGCTTAATACCAACCAACCCTGATTCAGGCTAGTGGGTCACAACATGCCTGAAATCCTTGAGCTGAGCTAAAGGAATGAGGCCCAACTTCCCTCCCACTCATCCACACTCAGGCAAAAAAAAAAAAAAAAAAAAAAAAAAAAACTCACTCTGCTACGTCAGGCCAAGTTCTAGCTGTGGGAACCAACAGACATGGGGAAAGCAGAGAAGGCCAATGATTAAATTTATTATGGAAAGAAAGTGAGCAAAAGTAAACCTGCTTGAACATGTAAGATTGTGGGAAAGAAGACATCAGCGTTTGGGGAAGGTCTTTATTGCTCTGTGCAGATTAGGTGATATTGGCAAAAGAATCATGAGAAAATAGTCCGATTGTAAAAATGGTTCCAGCATCTAAGGACGGCGGTGTAGCAGAGGCCAAGCCCAGCTCTATCCCCTCCCCACGATGCACAAAGCCACAGCAGGCTACAGAGCACAGCCTCATTTCTTCATCAGCTCTTTACTGGTGAACTAATTACCCCAAGCTCACTGTGACAAACGACTGAGACTATGCTAAGCTTGTACCGTTCAGTTTATGTAGCTCCAATGAGCGTGTCCCCTTTCGAGTCCCCACAACCACGTTCTGCTTGTACCTCTCATCAGTAGAATAAAGTCCTACAAAACCACACACGGCTAACTACAGAATGGCTTTCTCAGTTTTCGTGGTTGTGTTTTAATTTCTTACCACAGCTACCCACTAGGTCAAAGATAGCAGCCCTCACTAGTCCTGATAGTTGTATAGATACAATTCTTCCACTCATTCAACAAATATTTACCGAACATTAATATGTGCCAGTCAGTCAATATTCTAAGCACGAGACCACAGCAGAAAACGAGATACATATGGGGCCAAACAAGTGGAGTTAACAATCTAGCAGGAAGCAGGGCTGGGCAAGAGATAAAATAAGAAAAGAGCAATGATGCGACTGAGGGGTGACTCGGCCAGGAGGTACAAGGACTTGAGTTTGATCTCCAGCAGCCACATACGAGGTCAAACAAGGGAGCATGCACTTACAAAATCCCATTGTGTTGAAGGCAGAGACAGGCCGATTCCTGCAACTTGCTGGCCAGCCAGCCTAGTCCAGCCAGCAAGTCCCAGATGCCAGTGAGGAACTATGTCTCAAAACACAAGCTGTACCTACCCCTCCTGAGGAATAATATCTGATGGTGGATTCCAGCCTACACACACACACACACACACACACACAAACACGAACACTCACACACACGTGTCAGATGACAGAAGATATGGAGGGAGGAATGCTATCCGACACTACACTATCAGAGGTGACCTCACTAACACAGGTCCATTGATGTCTGAGCACAGACCTTGAGTGAAACACTGAACACCTGGATGAGGAGCATTCTCAGGACAAATGCAAATGCCCCAGCCTGCCAGCCAGCTTTGGGGAGTGGTCAGGAGGTCAGCATGAGTAAAGTGGAAAGAATGAGGGGACAGGCTAAGGATACAGGAGTCTAGAGGCCACTGATAAAACCTGGCTCCTACCATAAGTGAGATGAAAATGAACTAGAGAAACATGCTCCACTCCTTTTAAATTTTACTTAATTCATATTTTATTTATGAGTGTGAATGTAGGTATATACATACTACAGTAACACGTAGAGGTCAGGGAACAACTTTGTGGGGTCTGGGCTCAGATCTAAGTCAACAGTCTTGTGCGTAAGTGCCTCTGGCCACTGAGCCATCTCACTAGTCCCTGGCCGCTACTTTTAAGGCTCACTTGGGGCTACTGCACTGGCAAAACACTATCTAGTTGGGGTGGAAAGAAAAAAAACTAGTTGAGGAGGGGCTGCAATAACTTAGGCAAGAGAGGACAACAGCTTGGTGGAAGGTGGCAGTGACAACCGGTGACTGGACTGTAGACATACATACTGTAGACATACTATAGACATACATACTGTAGACATACTGTAGGCATACTGTAGACACACATATTGCAGATATACATACTGTAGGCATACTATAGACATACTGTAGACATACATATTGTAGGTGTTGTGCTTTCCTGTCCCTTTAAGGGACAAGCCACGCCCATTCCCCTCCCCATCCACTGAGGCAGGCTGATCTTCAGCTTCCGGCCTGAGCTAGCTCTTTTCCATCTTCCTCTCGGAGAGGTAGCTTCGCTTCTGCCTCTCTCTCCACTTTTCTGCTTCCCCCTTCTCTGCCTCTTTCTCCTCTTCTCTCTCTCTCTCTCTCTCTCTCTCTCTCTCTCTCTCTCTCTGTCCCCCCTTCACTCCTCCTCCTCCATAACCCCCTGAATAAACATTCAACCTCACCCTGCATGTCATGTCTATCCATGTTTCTGTCTTCTGCCCACCCGCCATGTGTCTCCCTGCCTGGAACCAGCCATTGCTCGGGGACCAGCAGCCGTCTCTGCCTGGGGCCCACTGTCTGCCGCCACATGGCCCACCACCACTGCTCGGGCCGCTGCTCTGGGACCAGCAGCCATTTCTGCCTGGGACTGGCTGCTCCCAGAGCCCGCTGCCTGCCACCACATGGCCCGCCACCACCATTTGGGACCTACAGCATTTCTGCTGCCTACTGCCGCTGGGGATCTTGCAGCATTTTTAAAAAGAACAACAGTAGGCATATTGTAGACATACTGTAGGCATACTATAGATATACTGTAGGCATATTATAGACATACTGTAGGCATACTATAGACATGCTGTAGACATACTGTAGATATACTGTAGACATACATACTGCAGACATGCTGTAGACATACATTCACAGACATTCTGAGGGGTGGGTAGATGAGCTTTAATGACTGACTGGACATGAGGCACAAGTTGCTTTGGCATAAGCAACTGGAAAGACAAAGCCAATGCTTACTGAAACAATTGCAGGGGTAACTGAGGAAACTGGGAGCTTGGTGGGTATGCGTTTGAGATGCCCACAAAACACCTAATGGAAACGTCAGGTGAACAATTAATGCACAAAAGTCTGGAACTGGGGGTGTAGCACTGTGGAAAAGCACTTTCCTGACATGATTGAGGCTCTAGGTTCAAACTCCACCTCCGCAGAAAGAAAGAAGTCTGAAGTTGAGGGAGAAGTGTAGGCAGGAGAGAGAAATCTGGAAGTCACCAACAATCAGTATTCAAAGCTACCGAGTTAGACAAAAATGTCTGTACATACATATAGAAGTGAGGAGAGATAGCACTGGGACCTGGGACAACAACGTTCAGATATGGGGAATAAAGACCCAGCAAAGACTCATGAGAAACTGCAACTAAAGAAAAGGAGACTTTTTTGGGGTAATAATATAATTATATTGTTTCCCTCTTCCCTTTCCTCTCCTCAAACCCTCCCTTGTTCTCTTTCAAATTCAGGACTTCTTTTTCATTAGTTGTTATTACAGTGTGCACACATACATTCCTAAATACATATAAATTCACAAGTACACCCTGCTCAGTCTCTACCATTTACCTGTATGTAAACTGCTTCAGGGCTGACCATTTGGATAACCAATTGGTATGTTTTTCAATAAGAGAAAGCATCTGAGTCAAATATTTCTGAAAGATCCAGAAAGATGAAGGTTGAGCACTGGCCACTAGATTTTACAACCTGGAAGTCTCTACTGTCTTGAAAAGTGGTTTGGTAGAAGGCTAGATAAAACAACAAAGAATGCTGGGTTGGGCTGGGTTGGGCTGGGTGGAGCTGGGCGGGATGGGGTACAGACTGAAGCCAGCTTAAAGACAATTTCCAAGCAATTCTGTTATAAAGAATAGTAATTAAATAAAAAAAAGAGAACCAAGAACAAACTTCTTTTTAAAAAATTAAGATGTGTGTTTGTGTCTGTCTGTCTGTCTACCTGTCAGAGGACAATTGCTGGCTCTCACCTTCCAGTGTACGTCCCAAACAGGAAGCACCTTTCCCTCTGAGCCATTTCCTTGATTCAGAAACGGCTTTTAATAAGATACATGTCTTGTGCTGATGGGATGACTCAGTGTGGCTGGAGTTTCAGTGGACAGTAAGTTTTTCTGGTGGCACAGACGAACTAGACTCATCCTGGCCTAGAGTGAAGCCCATGGGGACAGCATTACCAAAGATTCCCAAGAGAGAAAAGACTAACAGACATGAGTGACTTCAGAAAATTACTTAATTTTATGTGTATGTATGTGTATCATGTGTATGCAGAAGCCCTCAGGCATCAGAAGATAGTTGTGAGCCACAGGTATGTGCTGAGGAAACTTCGGGTCCCCTGCAAGACCAGAAGGTACTCTTAATACTGATAGCTCCAGGCACTCCCTCCAGACAGCCCTGTCCCTTCCATTCAGCCCACGTCGGGCTTTCCAGCTACAGTATGTTCCATATCCTGGCCCTCACTAAAGCACCCAACCGGCAGCATCACCTAGAAAACTTCTAAAAAGGGCAAATTCTTAAGTATCATTTCCAGAAATTTCATTTTATATCCAAAATCTGCACTTTTTTAAAACGCACCATGACTTTTATGTGCAATTATGTCTGAGGAACGCCTTCCCTGCTGTGATCTACAATCATCTTTGAAGGAAGCTTCTGCGAGGAACTATCTATTAAGTTGGCTAAGAGTGTGCCTATGAGGGACTTTCCTAACCTAGTTAACTGATGGGATGGCGCCCATCCTGAATGTGGGCGGCACTGTTTCATGAGCTGGTCCTACACGGAATGAAAAAAGAAGAGAGTGAGCTATGCATGTGCAAGCATGAACTCACTCATCATTGACTGCGGATGTGACGAGCTGCTTCCAGTCCTGCCACGAGGAACTACAGCCTGGAATTGTGATCTTAAATAAACCCTCTCCCCTCTCAGCTGCCTGTGAGGCATTTTATCATTGCAGCAGAAGCAAGACTACCGTCTACTGTCATCTTAGTTCTCACGCTTTCAGCGGGTCAGATAGGAAAGGGTGTCGGAAGGCGGTGTTACCCTGGATTTTCACAGGCCATGCATTTCAAGGCAAAGTGTATAACAAGGACACACACTGCAGACAGGTGGTGAACACAACAGGGGCTGGTTACTAAGTATCTACAGGCTTGGAGCAAAGTGATCATCTGAATGCAGCCTCCACTGCATCTTAATCCCGGGCCAGTTCCCTCGAGGTTCTACTTCCTAGGCCAATAAAAAAAATACATTTGATGTTTAGAAAAGTAAATGCCTGAAATTTCATGGTGATATCCTTTACATGCAAACTGGTGAAATGTCTCCTCCTCTCAAGCCTCCAAACTGCTAATATGTAACACCTGTCTAAGACTGTCAGCAAAGAGTTAACTTCTGTTTTAGGACTCCCCAGCAGGTAAGAATAGTTACTTCCTTTGTCTAGAAGCCTAGACTTGTTTGATCCCAGTCTCTGCTGGGCAGAGTTGGCATTTTCAGGCAGAGTGTTTGCTGCTGGTTTAAACCAGTGTGGAAATATTGACTTTTTAAAGAAGAAATTTCAGATGTTTATTTTAAAAAAGAAAGAAACAGAGCTGGGGGGTTTAAGAGCAAAGTGTATGATGCTCATGCAGATAACCAAGGACAAAGGAGAGGAGGGTAAGAGAGAGGGAGCCGGGAGAAGAAGGGTGATGGGGGCAAAGGAAGAAAGGAAGAACTGGAGATTGAATACTTAGAACATTCTGCAAGTCCTGGCCTGATCCTCCGATTTTCAGTTATTACACAGCACTCACACCTAACCTATAGGGAGGACTTTCTTTACATTTTGTTGAGTTTGCCTTCTGTCAGACTCGGCATGGGATACTCCCTGTAGGTAAGTTCAGAGTCTAAGTCAGAGCTGATGGTCTAGACAGCCTGGAGATTATCTGGAGCTCGTCATTTCTGTAAAGAAAAGCTCCACTGGAATGGAGCCATGCCTACTCACGTGACACCATCCCCGGCTGCTTACTGGAGACCAGGGTAGAGCTATATGGGAAACACTGTATGACCAACAAAGCCTAAAATATCTACTATGTGAATGACAGATGATTTAAGAAATCCAAGAATATAAAAACAAAGATTTCATGGGTCTGAGGTGAAAACCTACCACTAATATTCTGCTAAATGAACATGGCAATAAAATGACTCCTAATGATCTATTACTATACCTATAGATCAATGCATTGCTTGATTCTCCCTGGAGATGCTCCTTCTTGCACAGAGCCCCACAAGAATGAGCAGAGTGAGGGACTCTGGAGCACCCCGCCTGAACTGGAATGTCCTACTGTTCAAGGCTCAGGCTCTTGGGAAAGCGGCAGAGAGACTTAAGAGCCTGAGGCAGCAGATGACTCCAAGGAAATATTTTCTAGACACAACTGGGTGGATGCACACACAAACTCAGAAAGACTGGGACAGGAAAGACAATACTGCACAGGTTCAAACCAGACAAGATCCCAGCACAGGGAAGGGGGAGTAGATACAAAGTCCCCACCCTATCTCTAACCAAGACTGTTTGCAAGGGAAAGCTGCTGGGAGAGGGACAATCAGTTTCTTCAATAGAATGGCACTGGGTCCCCCAACCACACTCCAGGGCCGGCCTCATGCTCAGAACAATTGGTCAACACAAGATTTCAAGCGTGTGTGCGCGTGCATGTGAGTATATGCCTTCTTGCTTTTCTGGTTTTGGTTTTAAGAAAAAGATCAAGAAATTAGGTGGGTAGGGCCCTGAATCCCCTACCCAACTAACTTGGGGGAAAGGCAAGAAAAAAAATGATCAAAATATGTGAAAAAAATTAAAAGTTTTTCAATCCATGTGCTTAAAAACAAAACAAAAAAATGTTTCTACTAAAACTCCAACTACTCTTTATAGGGTATGCTGCTTTAAAATCTAATGCAATACATCTGAATTTTTCTTGTATTACAGAAGATGGGGGTTTATTTAGACTTTTCTAAGATTATTGACAATTTAGACATGTTTGATACCTAGAAGCACTTACTACTTCACGGAGGAAAGGCACTTTTTTTTCTTGCAAATGAGCATGCACAAGAACAGTAAACAGAACTTATCATCCCAAAAAACAAATGTGAATGATATTCTCTTAATAATATAGCTCATGAAAATGAACCAGTCAAGCAGAAAGGCAAGGAAAACAATACCACTGGAAAAAGAGGCACCATTTTTCCAATGCAGTCCTTCCCAGCCCCAAGCAGGAGCAGTGAAAGGACAGAGACTGATTAATTACGTCAAACAGGAATCACAGGCGGGAGAGCAGGAAAAATGACGTGCTGAAAACTGCAAATAAAGTGGGAAAGGCGAGCGGAGCTCATTTAGATCTCTAGGAGGACCTCCCACCCTTGCCTTTTGGGTAGGAATTCAGTCTTTCACACAAGGCCTCCTTGTCCTTCGGCTCTTCTGAGCGGATGGACAATTTACATCATGAAAATACCCAGCCAGCTGGCACCCCCTCTACAAGCAGCCGATTGTGATGGGATGCCTTCCTAAGATAAGCACAGAGAATGGACCTCCTGCAGAGGCAGGACTCTCCACACGACCCTTTAGAAGTCGCTTTCTGGGTCTCACATCCCTCCATCCCTCCCAGGTGGTTAAGCACGGCCCTCCCATCACACTTCTAAGCTGTATACAATCTCCCGAGACCAGAAGTAAGCAACTGCACACCTAGACACAAGCACATTTGATTTTTCCAATGGTTTAGAGTAAAAGCAGAAATTCCTAGGGTATCCTCTATTTACAGCCCATGGGAATCTGCTACAACAAGCAAGATTTCTAAGTAGAAGTTCATCAATATGATCAGCGGGTTTAATGCTACAAACAGCCATTTAAAATGAGGAGTTTCTTTTCTAATTAAAGCAACCTTAGTGAACATTATCATTTCATAAGCTATTTTAAAGTTCTCTTCAATTGTAAAGTAGAAAAGACTTACACAGTTAAATATTAAATGTTCCTTCCCAGAGATGAGAAATGTTCCCTAAGCCCTAATTTGCAGGGAGGCTCTGTCGAGGGGAAAAGAGGCCACTTGACAGATCCCCCACACGGCATATTTCAGGTAGTTGCCAGTACTAAGAAATGAGCCCTTTATCTGCTTTCCCTCTCCAGTGAGAGCAAACATTCAGCATGATAACAAGAAATGCTCTTCAAATCCGTCCTCTAACATATTTCAAACAGACAGCAGCTTGGGTCTCCTGCACGGGGTGATTCACACGTACCAACAATGGGACCTATTCTACCTTCCTATTTACATCCTGGGGAACTACCAACTCCTTTTCAGCTCTCTTTGATCTGATGCCAGAGACTTGTTATCCAAAAACCTAGACGAATTCTCTTCAGAACGCCATGGCCACACTGAGATGGGGAGGGGATGGAAAGTATTCCAGAGCATACCATATCACTCCTCAGCTGCAGAATCCGTGCAGGTTACCCGATCTAACACAAACTCTCCAGGCAAGTTACTGCAGAGCACCCCAAAGTCTGACCAATCCTGCTTCATTTTCTGTCGGCAAACCATATCCTCCAACTCTCCAGTGTGCGCTGATACCTCCTGCAGTCTCACTGTCGTTCTTACCCACACCCACACCTCAGCTCTAAGCCCCTCCCCTCAAATCCTACCTGTCTTTCCTCCATGGTGCTTTCAATTTGTATTATCGCTTACTGCCCAAATCATATACACCACTACCTACCCCTCTGAGAAAGCTTCTTGCACCAGCAAAAGTTATTAAAAAACAAGAACTTGTAGGGTTTTTTTGGTATCTTTTATCATAGCATTTTTAAGCTTTTCTTGCAACAATGCACACTAGAAAAGAGACTACATTGCAACCTTAACAAACACACACAGCTAATCTCAAGCTTAATTTAAACAAATGTTCTCTTGTGATGCAGTCTACTATTCTGTTTCCCATTTCATTGTTAGAAAATGCTGGCCTGCAGACCACTATTTTGATTTTGTGACATTAATGAATCGAAACCCATGATCTGAAATGTCATTTGGCAATCCCTAGGGCACTGTCCTTGTCACAAAACAGGTGCTCTTGGTAAGTTGACTCATCTACCACACTGGACAGGTTAGAACTCTATAATGAAATATTGTCTGTATAAGAACACAAAACTTGATGACATCTTTCCAAAACTCCTTTTAAAGGGATTAAAAAGAAATACAGACAACATTAAAAAAAAAAAAAAAACCTAAAACCTTTGTATACGGCTGTCTTTAACAGTATCAAAGAAAATATTCTTTTCCCCAAAGCTAAATTACAAAGATTCCATTCATGAGCATGGCAGCCCTGGGGGCCCTGATTTCTAACCCTGCATAAATCAATCTTTTACTTTCTTGTTACTGACTCTGGTTCCAGATCTCCTCAGCAATGAACTTGTGACACACCTTCAGGGTAGCAGCATGGAGTTCTTCACTGTCAAGGAGGCCTGTCACCCAGTACTTGGGGTCTGTTCTTCACTGTCAGGGGGTCAGAGCCCACACAGACATCAGTCAGGAGTGATTTGCAGGACCTGTAACCCTGGAGGTAAGCAGGCGGATCCCAAGGGCTTGCTGGCCATCTAGACTAGCAGAAACAGTGGGCAACAGGTTTGGTGGGAGTCCTTGTCCTAGTAAATAAAGAAGTTAAGTGACTGAGGAAGGTGCCCTATATCACACCTCTGCCCGCCACAGGTATCTACATTCATGTGCACACTATACACACAAATAAAAAATTAAAATAACGAGGGAGAACCTCTTGAGGAACAATAAACAAAGTTGACACTCTGGCCTCTACACACACACACACAAACACACACACTAACACACACCAAAAAAGGAAAAAAAAAGTGAGTCCTTCAGAAATACAAAAGAATGTGTTTTCTGCTCTCATGTCTCTTGCTTGAAAAGTAAATGTCTGGATGATTTTGAAAACTCACCCATGGACAAAACAGTGGAGCTAAACCGAACTCCCACTACTACTTGGCTCATGCATTCTTCCACAGCGTGGAACAAAGACCCTATTGACTTAAGCATGTAGGAGGATTAGAATTGCAGCGCTGCCATGCAGCGCATTGCTGCACAGTGATTCCACCCTGCTAGGTCAAGGGAGCCTTCTCCAGAGCTGCCTTCCGCCCTGCCTGCTGTCCATAGAGATAGAATTCTCAGCTTACATGCAATACACACTTGGTGTTATTTAGCATAAAACACGGCTACTGATAATCTGTTAATAAATACAGGCATGCTATACTTCCTTGCCTACTTACAGTTTCTGTTGTCCTCAACCTTTCTAGAATGTGTTACGAACCAAACACTCCCAAGTTCTTAAATATTCAGTGAGAAGCTAAAAAGAAAAAAAAAACAAACAACAACAACAAAAAGACTATACAGAAGGCACATGAAAAGAGGAAACAGGGCTCAATGGCAGAACCAATGAAAGAGCAAAAGACATACAAACCAACTAAAGATGGGGGGAGGAAGAGGATGAAACATTGTTCTGGGGCCAGGTGTACTGCACACACCTTTGATCCCAGCACTCAGGAGTCAGAGTTCAAGCCAGCCTGATCTACACAGCAAGTTCCAGGCTGGTCAAGGCTACATAGTGAGAACCTGTCCTAAAACAACATAAAAATCTCTGCCCTGTTATACAAATCATCTGTGCCTCAGGATACAGCATTTTCAGTAATAGAAATTTTAACACCAATATTTAAGAGGCACCATGTCACAGTGTATTCACGGAAATTGTATAATATGATCTGGGTAACTATATTAATAACCAACAGTCAATAGGTATCAAGACATATAAAGAACTGAAAGACACGTAAATGTCCATAAAACCTGAGTGTGGAAAATTCTAATCTTCATATATGATTTAAAACACAAGATTAATAAATATTTTAAATAGACATGATTATTTCATCTATATCACTAAATTATTTATCCAAATTAGCAGAAATCTTTATTTAAAAACTCCTACAGAGAAATAAATAGTAAAAAATAGCCTAATATTGGAGATTTATATATATATATATATATGTATATACATACATACACACACCACACACACACTAAATTTCATGCTGCACCTAGAAGAACAAGATGGTAGCCCAAGTGAGATTCCCTAAGAACAGCCAATCTCTAACCAAGCAAACATCCAGGCTCAGAAGATAGAGCACACTAAGTGTAGCAGACCAGCCGGCCGTCTGTCCAGGAGTGTCACTTACTGTTTCCAGACAACAACGACAAGTGGCTCAGGGGAAGGACATCTTGTGCACAGCACCTCTGTTCCTTACTCCCACTCTGTAAAGGAAAGGCATGCTTCCAGGCAGCTCCATCATGGCCGCACTGAGACAACAGAAGCACGCACTGCACGGAGCAGTTTCTAGATGGGCTACAGTAACGGAAGAATGAATGGTGGAGGCTCTTGCCCTCCAAATCTCCTCCATTAGGTGCCCTCCCCCACCCTGTGCACATACATGGGTACACACACTCATCACACACCAGTCATCTGCTTTACACTGACCCTCCAAAGTCACGATCTCTTGCCATCAGAGTCTCCGGAAATAAGCCGATCCAAAAGGCAATCACAATACCCATTTGTTCAGAATGGGAGGAAACACATGCGGCTCCCACTGAGGTCGTTCCTTATAAAATAGCCCCATGCCTGCATGATGCAGGCCAATGACTGGAAAACTATGTCCACAAAGAACTTGCATGTAGACGTCCAGCAATTCACAACTGCCAAAGCTCAGAATCAACCAACCTGTCCTTCAGGACTGAATGGGTAAATGAGGACCATTCCATACAAATGACCCTCTGTCATGATTTTTAAAAAGCCATCAAGCCATGAAACGAATGATTACTACTAAGTAAAAGAAGGCGATCAAGAAAGCGAGCAGGTATGATTGCAACCATGACAATGGAAATATGCAAAACCGCAGAGAGGGTGAGAGCCTAGGGAGAGGCAGAGTTTGGGAAATTAAAACTACTGTGGATGACAATGGCAGATGAGTGCCAGGGTTTGTCCGAATCCAGACTGCGTGCTCGACCACGAACTTAAGGGATGGCGAGGCACTGGCTTTTCTTTGCTGCAGTCTGTAACCTCTCCAGTGGGGCACACCTACTTCCAATTCAGGTTGGAATGTGAACTAAACTGCTTTAACGCCTACTGATAATCTTTAAAAAGAGTATTACCGTTTCACTTAAAAGATTTAAAAAACTGAGCTCCATCCCTGCCTCTCTTGAAGACAACCTGCACTAAACATACTAAACTCTTCATCTAGGAAGCCCCTTTACAGAAAACCACAACTGCACAAACTGCTGAGCTCAAATGGGTGGCGGGGAGCCCAGTCCCAATGGACATTCACATCACAACTCCCACGTCAATGGCTCAAGGAACAACATGGAATGTGGATCTGGAAAATGTGAAGAGCCTGAATACCAGGAAGTCTGCTATGAACTACGCTCCTGGAAATGGCTGCATGAACAAGACAGATAATATTAGTAGATGTGTCAATGTGGAAGAGGGAAAATCTCATAGGGCCCCACCCCTAGACAAAGAGCTACAGGCAACTATGACTGTTGGGGGAGGGAACATTAGCCTCTCCCAAGGATGGGCTCCTTTATTACTTGTCCATGAAGAGTGGTCAGCCCTGAAACCATACATATATCACCAAAAAGAATGGACTACCAAGCTGAATTTATATATCTGACCATACATATACATGCACACACACATACACAAATATATAAATTATATATGTATATTATATATGCATGAAATACTAAAAATAAAAAAGAAGATATCCATTGGGGTGGGGAGTATGGGAGAAGTTGGAGAAAAAGTACCTGGGATGAGCTGGAGGGAAGAAAGGGGAGGAGAAAAGTGATATAAATCTATTTTAATTAGAATTATTTTTTTTAAAAAAATTGAAATCTAGGAGCATTATTCATGCCAGATGTCCTAAGGCCAGCTTTTAAGCAGAGGTAAAGATGTGTTGAGCTGGACATGGTGGCACATGCCTTTAATTCCACAATTCTGGAAGGCAGAGGCAAGTGGCTCTCTGCCAAGTTGAGAGCCCAGCCTGATCTACTTAGCAAGTTCCAGGCCAGCCAGGGCTACGTAGTGAAACTCTGTCTCAACGAAACAAAACAACTGTACTGAAACCTAACCAAAAAACAAAATCATACCATAGAGTCTAGCAGCAGAAGTTCTGCTATTTAAAACAGGACCATAGAGTCTAGCAGCAGAAGTTC
>NW_004949095.1:2135936-2140609 GCF_000317375.1 Microtus ochrogaster
AGCAGAAGTTCCGCTATTTAAAACAGGACCATAGAGTCTAGCAGCAGAAGTTCCACTATTTAAAACAGGACCATAGAATCTAGCAGCAGAAGTTCTGCTATTTAAAACAGTACAGAAAACGCCAGCACTGGGGTGAGGGTATACGCTGGCAACAAGCAAAGGTTCAGCATGCACAAGCTCTAGGTTCAATCTCTTGCTTCAAAACTCAAAAAAAGCCAATCCATTTCCAACATCTATCATGGTTCTGCTTTAACTAGCTATCATGTCTTTAAAAAATCAAAACTCGTGGTCTCAGAAGATTTGACTAAACCCACTAACTGCTGAGTTTGGTGGTTACCCCCGCCCCCCCCCCCACACACACACAAAAGCTGCACTCACAGGAGAGGGACAGAGAAAGGGAGAGACAGGTAGCAGAGGTAAGATGGGCATCAAGCTGTCTCTATAAACTCCAGGAAAACTATGTTAGCCTAACCCACTCTACCCCTTTCCATCCTGCCTCACCCCTTCACAAGCTGCAGAAAGAACAAACATCTGTGCCTCCATTTTGCACGTGTCTATATCACGATTGCCCAGTTCCCTAGAAGTGGATCAATAGTGATGACAGACATAGGCAAAAGATGGACCTTGGTGTCTCACATATCTGTGGTGGGAAAAATAGGAAGTACAATTTTTAAAAAAATCTTTAAATGTCCACATTTTCCAATGAGAATCCAGTGAGACTAACTGAGATATCCTGCCGTGAAAATCTTAACGCAGAAATAACATTTCTCATTTGCAGAATTCCGTGGCCCCTACGGTAAAGACCAATGAGGCTGGTTAGTTATGTTACGTGAAATCATCTGATGTACAGCTTTTCAAACTTAGAGATTCAGTTGTTATCAGTCTGCCAGAAGCTGATTACATTCTGGAGAACTCAATGTGTCAACCAAACTGACTCAGAGGCCATGATATGGGGAGAGGCCACACACATAATTTTTTATTGAAAATGGATTTTTTTCTCACATAATATAACCTGACTATCATTTCCCCTCTCTCTACTTCTCCTAGTTCCTTCCTACGTCCCCTCCCATCCACTCCCCTTTTAGTCTCTCTTTAGAAGACAAACAGGGTTCTAAGGGATAATAATTAAATAAAAAGATAAAACAAAAACTAACACATGGGAGCTGGACAAAACAAACAGAAGAAAAAGAGCCCAAGAGAAGGCACAAGAATCAGAGACCCCACTCATTTGCACATCAGGAATCCCACAAAAAAACGCTGAACTGGAAGCCATAATATATTTGCAGAGGCTGAGAAATGGGTGGGAACTTTTGATGAAGTTTATGTTTGTCAAAAAGATGGAAGCAGGTATCTGCACAGGGAAGTGCTCACAGAAAACCAGCCCAGGGATGAGAAAGCTGCTTCATCTGCAGAGAAACGGGCAAGGGAAGGAGGGCCTTCTCAAGCAGCAGCACGTTCAGACAGTGGTGAAGCCCCTCCCCCAGCAAGTCCTCTAAAAATAATCCGAATACTAGTCTAAAATTAGAGTGCCCTCTCTCCCAGAGTGGGCCAGCGACTAGCATTCTGCTCCTTGTGGCTCCTTGTCCACTATTCCTTATATGCTAAGAAAGCTCGTGATTGGTTTCTTATATGTATGATATCAACCCCTTCATCTCAGGTTTGCATTTGAACCACAACAGAAAAACACACTGCAATTACTTCATCCATTAAAGGTTTAAGTTTCTTACCATGGCTCCAGATTTGGGAATCTGAGGACCCTGGCTCATTATTTTAGCTTATAGGCTTAGGTGTGTTTTAAGAAACTATATTCCAGGGCTAGAAAGAAGGCTCAGTGCTTAAGAGTACTGACTGCCATCAGAGAAGTGTAAATTAAACAACTCTGAGATTCCATCTTACACCTGTAAGAATGGCCAAGATCAAAAACACTGATGACAACTTATGCTGGAGAGGTTATGGGGTGAAGGGAACACTCCTG
The DNA here is from genome assembly GCF_000317375.1 of Microtus ochrogaster. NCBI lineage: Eukaryota > Metazoa > Chordata > Mammalia > Rodentia > Cricetidae > Microtus > Microtus ochrogaster. Next base: position 2,137,912 of record NW_004949095.1, read on the forward strand.
TATTGCTGGTGGGAGTGCAAGCTGGTACAGCCCCTTTGGATGTCAGTATGGTGATTTCTTAGAAAATTAGGAAATGACCTACCCCAAGACCCAGAAATACCACTTTTGGGTTTATACCCAAAAGATGCTTAATCGTACCACAAGGACATGTGCTCAACTATGTTCACAGCAGCATTGTTTGTCATAAACAGAACCTGAAACAACCTAAATGCCCCTTGGCCAAAGAATGGATAAGGAAAATGTGGTACATTTACACAATGGAGTACTACACAGCAGAAAAAAATAATGACACCCTAAGAGAGACATGAATCTAATGTACATAGGAAGTGGAAAAAAACATCTCCTGAGTAAATTGGGACCATGGAGACCATGGGAGAGGGTAGAAGGGGAGGGGAGAGGAAGGGAGGGGAGTGGAGAAAAATATACAGTTCAATAAAAACAATTAAAAAAAGGGGGTGCTGGCTGCACTTCCAAAAGATTGGGGTTCTATTCCCAGCCCTGAAATGGCAACTCAACAACTATCCACAACTCCAGTTCCAGGATCCAACACCCTCTTCTGGCCTCTGTGGGCACCAGGCATGCACGTGGTACACAGATATATATGCAGACAAAACATTCATACATACAAACTATAAACAGCTCAATCTTTAAAAACCAACCAGCCATCCCCATGGTACATCTTTGTCTAGTAACATGTCACCACCAAGCTGAAAATCACAGATTCTCTGAGTAGTTAACAATAAGAGATATGATAAGCTTCTTGTTTATAATCTTGTAGAATGTCTCATAATTTGTAATCATATTTAAAATTTACAATTCCATCCCCAAAAAAGGGAATGCAAGCTCACACAAGCAAATAAAGAACACAGCACAACTTGTAAAGTTTAAAAAACTATAATGCCAGAATTGAACAAATTTGAGAACTTGACTGCTCTAGACAAGTCAATCGGAAGAGACGGGGCTGCTATGAGCAGCTCAGGCAACACTGGGGGACATGGGCCCTTAGGAAGAGCACAGAAAGTGCTTCTTTAAGAGCACTGCGGCTACTCAAGTCTCCCGGTCCAAGAGGACTCAAGGACTACCCCACAACACTGTGTAGAAGGAAAAAACTGCATGAGTATTCTGCCAAATACTTCAAAAGCAACCCAGTTCCCTGAGACTTCAGCAATGAGAGACGCACGGGGCTAATTAGGTCTGTGATTGTTTTCATTGTTGAAGTCCTTTCTTCTGCTCTAGACAGCAGCAGCCACCCTGCCCTCCTGGCAGTTCCTAATTACACCAGATACAGACATTCATAATTACAAGGGTGCTTTCCCTCAAAGCACGGCCTCGACTTTAAAAGATGTCCTGAAAAGACTAGTTATTAGATAACAACCAAAATCCTTAACTAGTTGGTTTTCTGTTTAAATTGTTAGGGTGAAGTATTAAACCATAAGATTGACACACTGAGATACCGTTCATGGTTTGAACCAGCAATGTCCCCCACAGGCTCAAGTTCTGCACATGTTTCCCAGTGGGTGGTGATATCTTAGGAGCCCAGGGGACCTTAAGGAGGTGGAGCCAGCTTGCTGAAGTAGATCACGTGAAGATTACACCCAGCCCAAGGCCAGTACCCATTCTGCTCAGTGCCACTGACTGAGCCACTACCTTGTCTTCCCCACTACCCTGCATGAAACCTCTGAACTGTGAGCCAGAAAAAGTCCTTCAGCCCTGAACATGACTCTGTCAGGCATTCCATTGCAATGACACATAAGCTAAGGAACAATTTTTTAAATTTGCATAAGTGATTTTGCAAATGCCAAGTTATTTTTTATAAAATTTTAATGACACTTCAATACTAATGACTGAACCCACAACATTGAAAACATTCACCTGGTAAACTGTGAGAGATGACAGAAGAGAAGGAAAGGCAAGGGAGTGGCCAACCGTGTGCTGCGGGATTGGATGAATCAAGGACTAGATAGTCTTCCTCTTGAAGACTGACAATGGGGGCTTGTTTAGGGCTGGCACTCTCACTGATGAGTCCCAGGTCTCAGGCTCAGGATTCTGCTTAACTGCATCCATACAGAAAGCATCCCCTCTCCAGGTCCCTGTGGACTGCAACAGTACTACACCTGGCCTTCACAGCTGGATGAAGAGTGTGGGAGCTTGAGCAAACCACGACTCTGTGGCTTTCCTATCCTCACTGTGAGGCCAGCACGAACCACATGTGGCATCAATGCTGTGCCCTGAAGACAACAGGACTTGCTTCCCACACATAAATGTCACCAGACTCTAAACACTTTTGCTCTTCCTAAACCATAGGCCTAAACTTAAAGTCTAAGAAGCATTGGACTCACTCACTGCTTTCAAAACCATAGATAGTAACAATGCATCTGAACATCAGAACTGTGTATACACTCAAGAATACTCAGCAACACATACGACTAACACTACATGTATCTACCTAGTTTTAATAACTACACAATTAATTTTAACTAAATTTCTCATTAAAATAGGAAAACAAAGAGTTCTTTCCAACGTGCTAAGTAATGCCAATACAATTTTGACCCAAATCAGATAAGGATAAAGTATAAGAAAATTACAGACCAACAAAACTTGCAAATAAAACAAAACTTGTGAATAAAAAACCCTGCAGATTAAACATAGCATCAATTTATTTATTTATTTATTTATTTATTTATTTATTTATTTATTT
>NW_004949095.1:2140709-2160289 GCF_000317375.1 Microtus ochrogaster
TGGTCTCGAACTCACAGAGATCCGCCTGCCTCTGCCTCCCGAGTGCTGGGATTAAAGGTGTGCACCACCACCACCCGGCTGCATCAATTTATTTTTAGTTCTGAAATTGCATGGTTGTTTTCTAATCTATGTGATTTTTCTGTTGTTTTCAATTCCACAAAAAAATTCATAATTTTCCTTTCTTTAAAGATACTATAAACAAAGCCATTTTAATGAAAATGTCTAATAAATTTTATACCTAAAATATGAGTCATCATCTTTTCTTGCCTATTGTTCTGCTGGTATTACTTCATTGTACCATTTTCTGCTACATACCCACTTGCCTTTTGCGTTTGGCACTGTGTTAAAACACAAAACACATATGTGTAAATTATCTGAGACCTAATACAGTCCTCCAGAGGAAAGTTAGCTTATACATGTACAGGAAGTAAAACCAGACTGGCTCAGCCTTAATGCAAGGTGAAGGCTTGACTGCCTCAGACTGTGCAGATGAGGCCAAGCTGGTGTGGTCCATACACCCTCTACCCAGCAGGGAAAGGCCTTGGAGGCAGCTGCAATGTTGAGACTTAGCAAGACTGCCTAGCTCCAAAGGCCCTGGTCTGTGTTTCAGATGCTCTGCTCTGTGGGGCTGTTAGAACTTTTCTTTTGTAGTCAAGAATTCTATTTTCAAATTGGAAAATGGGCCACGGCTTATTTTTATGGCTCCTGTCTTTTGTGAGTTTAATATCCAGAAGTTCCCATCAATTTGTTAGTTTTTCAGATTACCCGCCCTCTCCCCTGGAAAGACTGTTTTCAAGAATCTAGTTGAATATAATCAGAAACAGAACCAAGTTCTCTCTGGTAACATGTAAAAAAGCTAGTGCATTCTTGAAGTTAGGCTTATTCTAGAAACAGATGATCAGTTCACACTTTCAAAAACATGCTATTTGACATCTTTATAAATTAGAAAAGTATATAAGCAGTTCAGTGGACAAAGAAAAGGGGATTTTTATCAAATTCAGTACTATTTAATAATAAAAAATCTACTTTATTTAATATTTCAAAGAAAACTTCTAAAATCTAACAAAAGTATTTATCAAAAACTAACAATAGCAACAATCCTTTAATAAAATCATATAATAGCAAGGTGAAATTCCCTTTAAAAGGAGAAGAAAATGTTAAGGATAGCTAACTTTTTATTTATCTGACTGTTTTCTTTTTTGAGGTAGGGTCTCTCTGTATAGCCCAGGCTGTCCCGGAACTCACTATGTGGTTCCCAGGCTAGCCTTTCGCAGAGAACTGCTTGTCTCAGCCTCCTGAATGCTAGGATTAAAGGCATGTGCCACCATTCCAGACTGACATCTAACTTTTTGATGTCACACTGAAGACCTAGGCCAGTGCAGAAAAACAAACTAAGAATATAGGAGTTAAGCTGAGAGCGGGAGGTGGCGGTGTGAGCTCTGCTGAGAGCTCAAGGCCAGCCCAGGCTATAGATGAGACTGCCTCAAAGACTCCAAAGAGTCCCCTAAGAATACAAACAACTACAGTCAGAGAACAAAAGATGCTCAGGCCTTTTAACCAATGGGATAAAACGTAAAAAAAAAAAAAAAAAAAAATACTATTTTATGTCTACAATTGGTTGGGGGTGGGGGGATCTATCAAAATGAAACACCACAAAGTGAGCTAATAGCAAGTCTTCACTGTGTTATCCCAAACACATTTTCATCTCAGCTGGGCAACCTGAAGTGAACATGAAACTCCATTGGGCCTTAAATAGGCCCAGAGTCCCCAGGCCACCTACACTCCTGATAGTCTATAAATCTGGGAGTTCTCACAACCCCTAAAGGTTCAAAAATTCACTAGAGTAACTAGTGATGACTTCAATTTATGAGTATGGCTTTGCTAAAAATGACACACACAGAAGAGAAGCAGGGCAAGGGGCAGCAGAACTGTGTGCCATTCCGTCATGGAACCCGCTACATCTTCCTCCCAGAATAACAATGTCACCTAGCAACCAGGAACTGTCATCTAGCCTCAAGAGCTGACTTTATCAGGGTTTCAGTAAGTACTCCTGACTAAAGAGTTGGCCCCCTTGTGAACTCAATCTCCTCCTCCTGCTACTCTCCTCAAAGGTCAAGCTAGCCTAAAGACCAACTAACTCCCAATCACATGATTGAGTCTTCCTGGGGCCCAGATCCCACACTAAAGCTATGTAGGAGCCCACAGGAGCCTCACTGAGGCACAGGAAAAATTCCACAGAATTCTGACACTGCAGCAGTGGCTGGAGACAAAGGTGGGACATCTATCCATCACTGTGTGCAGTACTCATTCCACACTGCATTCTGATTCCACACTGCATTCTGATCCCACACTGCATTCTGATCCCACACTGCATTCTGATCCCATGCTGTAGTACTGATCCCACACTGCATTCTGATCCCATGCTGTAATACTGATCCCACACTGCATTCTGATCCCACACTGCATTCTGATTCCATGCTGCAGTACTGATTCTACACTGCAGTGCTGAGTCCACACTGCAGTATTGATTGATTCCACACTGCGGTACTGATTCCACACTGCATTCTGATTCTACGCTGCGGTACTGATTTCACATTCAGTACTACAGGTTACATATGGCATAGATTAAAATGATTCTGGAAGATAATTTACATTTAGTAATGTTTATGGAAAAAAAACTTCACAAAGTTAAGTCAGAGTTGAACATCTGGACCACACCAAGTTCATGGGAAACCTAGAAAGCTGATGAAAATGAAAATGGGTGTATGTTCTCTGTGTCTTCAAAGAACATCTTCTGTATTAAACTCCATAGCCAGTACTTTTGATAAGACATTAATTAAGTCCTAAAGTTCTTAAATCTATTTGATTCTTAAAGTCTAGAACAGAGATGTGTCCTCATATAAACGAGGAAAAGGGGAAGGACAAAAGCCAAAGGGAATTTAAAAGGAAAATGCTATTTTGATTCTATTGTAAGAAACCCTGAGGCAATGACGATACAAGGGATGTCTGCTAACCTCACCACCAGGAAGACATTCATCTACCAATGGTATCCTTTCAGAGCACTCAGTTTGAGAAGTGCTAGACATTACTCATCTCCCAGCTCCAAGAGAGGCAATGACTCCTTCCTGTTAACTCAGGACAATGGACTCTGGAGCCCTAGGCTCTCCTAGAACTCCTTGCAGGCTCTGCAAGGACTGCTTGGATTAAATACCTGTACCTCACTTCAGGCTTCGGAAGGAGCCATAATAGAACTTCATCTACACTCAGAAGCTCTCTTTGGCCACAATAGCACAGACATTACCCCTCAACAGAAGAGTTACAAGAGTTCAGGGACTGAAGAGATGGCTCAGTGGGTAAGAGCACTTGTTCCACAAACGTGAAGGTTCAAGTTCAGACCCCAGCACGTAAAAATCCAGGCATGGTCACGCTGGTGCCTGTAACCCAAGTACTGTCCAGGGCAGAGACAGAAGGCTCTTTGGGGTTTGCTGGCCACCAGCCTAGCTCCAGGACCAGGAAGAGATCTGCCTCAAAGGAAGAGAGTGAAGAAAAACGGAGCAGGACAACCAGCGTCCTTCTCTAACCTCTGTTCTGTGTGCACAGCCATGCGTACTTGGACATATATCTGTGCACACACCACATGCACATACACACAAGACTATGCACTATGATTTGTTCTTATTCGTGAGATAAACTATTTTCAAAGCCCAGTATTTCTCTGTATTTTAAAAAAGCAAAAGCTGGGGCTGGAGAGATTTGATAGCTCAGTGGTTAAGAGTACACACTGCTTGTGCAGGGAAAAGAAGCTCAGTTCCCAGCACCCATGTTGAGAACCCAACAACCTCCTATAATTCCAGTTCCAGAAGATCTGACTCCTCCGGCCTCCAAAAGCACCTGAACTGGCATGTGCACACCCACACACATACTCACATAATTAAAAATAAGCCTTTAAAAAAAAACCTGCTGTAGGAACTAATGCCTATAATCCAGAATCTTAGAGGATAAAGTAGGAGAACTACCACAAGTTTAAGGCCAGCCTAGGCTGCAGTAAGACTCAGCCTCAAAATAAAACAAAAGAAAAAGAAAATAAATTTCAGCAATCACCACGACACCCACACTAAAACTAGGACCAATAAGCTTCTATTCTAATACATTTGATTCTCACTCATTTATTTTCTACAGCACAAGATAGAACTGGAGAATTCATAGACCCTTGTTCCTAGGGAAAATACACAAGCAGGTGCCTGTCAGCCTTTGGTCACAGCACTGCCAGCAAGAGATCAACATGCACCCTTGTTTTGTGTGTCTTTCTAGTTAGGGACGCCATACTGAGTAGATGAACCCATGGTTAACACTAAAGCTCATGTCTGACAAAGCTTACTGACCGAGTGCACTCCCTTCCTAAGGAACACAGCCTTCCTGTGCTTGGGAGAATTGGTTGGCGCTTTTCCTATTACACTGGGGAGGGGGCCATCTTAGGCACCAAACTCAACAGCAAAAAGTACAAATGGGAAATGAATATTCATAGGGAAAGGTGATTCTCTATGAGTGTCACCTGATGAAAGAAGGAGCCTCAAAGTCCATGTTGACATGCAATACACATTATCCATGGAGGAGAGTAGGGATGTCACTGTAAGCTCATAGTTCTGAGCTCAGTGGCCTGGGGAGATGCTCAATGGGTAAAGTGAGGGCTTGAGCTTGGATCCCCAGAACCCAGAGAAAGCAGAACATAGTAGTCATGTCTACAATCTCAGCACTCCTACAAGAAGACAGGAGGAAGACATAGAAGAGTCCCCAGGAGCATGTGGGCCAGTTCTCCTAGCACACACTGCTACAGCCACAGATTCTGCCTCAGACACGGTAGAAGGTGGGGACCAACACCAGAGGTTGGCCTCTGACCTCCACACGTGTTCACACACACACACACACACACACACACACACACACACACACACACACACAGTACGCAGTTTTCTAACATGCTTGGGAAAGTTTTCCTGGATCAGACTTTTGTGGGGAAAAAAAACGACAACAACCCCCTCCCTTGCTTCCTGCCATACAAAACATGATACCCTAACTAGCCAGTCTTTAACAGTGCTGTTACTTTGTATAACACCGCAGCAGGTGGCAGGCTGTGATGAAACAGGAAGTGAGAACAAATGTCTCCCACTCCCCCAAAGACCACCTCAGTCATTAGGTCAACCATCCCACATCTCCGCCTTCCAACAAGCCCTCATCTGTGGGATTTCTTTCTTTCAGCTCACCCCGCCCACTGCTCAGCAACTCCTCCACCTGTCCTACAATTCTTCACATACTAATGGAGGAAATCTGCCACAGATACTGTTACAGGGGGCACGGAAAACTCACACTGAAAATTCTGAGAAAGACCCCACAGAATTCAAGAAGGGAGAAAAAAGTCCTTTCAACTTTGTAGTTTATAGAATCTAGTACATTACAAACAGCATCAATTGACTATTTCAGAGACTGGTTAGCCTCTCCTAACCACTTCCAGTGAGTAAGGTCTTCCTAATTACTACGACACCTACTTGTAGCAATTAGAAAATAAAAATCTGGTCACTGCATTCCTGTATTCAAAATCAATTTTTGAAAGGACTCGGAGGAGCGTAGACACGGTTTCCTTAACATGTGGCATAAAAACGGCCAGTCTAAGAACCTCTTGCCTTACTATAATCCGGTTTCTTCATTCCATCACTCTCGGTTACTCATGAACTCACTAAGATGTGCTGGGCACTGGGTCATCTCAAACTGCCTGCGCTTACTCACGTGGGCCATTCATTCTTCTGGGCTCACTCAGTACCTTGGCCCGAGCTGTCTACCTAAATAATCTCCCTACCTCTTTCTATTTCTATGACCAATGTTGATGGTCCTTGGAGAAGTCTTCTGAAGGCAAAGTCAGGATTTGAAGGAAGCAGACCATGGGCCAAGGGGCTGCTAGAAGCTCGCCCAGCAAACTCCCAATAGCTGCTGCTGACAGGCAATGGTGACTTGGTGGGTGAGCTGCCTGGTAAAGGACATGGCTATCTGCATTTTCCTAATCTTCACAGCAATCCAGTTGGGCTACAAATGTTCACCCTTGCTGGGTGGGTGGCGCACGCCTTTAATCCAAGCACTCGGGAGGCAGAGGCAAGCAGACCCCTGTGAGTTCGAGGCCAGCCTGGTCTACAGAGGGAGTGCCAGGAGAGGCTCCAAAGCTAAAGAGAAACCTTGTCTCAAATAAATAAACAAACAAACAAAAAAGGAAGCATTCTTCAATACTAGACATCCATTTCTCTCTTAAGCTTTTTAGATAACAGATTCATTCATTCTCATTCTCTCTCTCTCTCTCTCTCTCTCTCTTCCCCTCTCCTTCCCCCTCTCCCCCCCTTTCTCTCCTTAAAACAACAGAAAGATATCCTCCAAATGATAATACTGAGGACAATAAGATTCATTTTCCAAATCTCCCATTACATAAAATAGTAGGATACTAAGGTAAATTTGAATTTCTATTTCCTTACCTTGTACTATATATGTATTATATGCATTAGCACAACAAATAACAAAAATTTGGGGGGTTTTGGTTATTGTTAAGAGTCTCATCTAACCCAGGCTGACCTCAAACTCCCTACATACCAAGGATGACCTTGAACTTGACTCTTCCACCTCCATCATCAGGTGCAAAGTTTACAAGTATGCACTACTATACCCAGCTGTGTGTCTTACATGAGAGAAATGACCCCCATGTCATGGTGAAACTGTTTGGGAAGGACTGGGAGGTGTGGCATTATAGAAGGAGGTTTGTCACTAGGGTCAGAAAAGGTTCCAAAGACCATTCTGATATGTTCTCTGCCTCCTGCTCACAGTGGAGATCTGGGCTCTCGCTGTTCCTGCGTCACACTTCCCACCATCAAGCTCTTCAGTCATCTGGGACCAGAAACACAATTCACTTGCTTTCTTTTCGAAGTTGCCTTGGTCATGGTGTCTTATCACAGCAAAGGAAAAGTAACTAAGTTAGCAGTTTATGTGGTTCTAGAGATTAAGTCCTGGGCATGGTGTATGAGAAGCAAGCATGCTACCAACCGAGTTACATCCCTAGCTCCCAGAACTTATTTTTCTCTACAAGGCAATTTTGTGAATACAACAGGAAACACAAGTTAAAATGCCTGCTTATCAGGTACATAAAACATGAGAGTCCTGACAGCAAGTGTAAATCCACACAGGAAATCTAGTATATAGACCAGACAAAACTCAACTGTGATTTAAATTTGGAAGGGGGTTGAGACAGGGTCTCTCTACAGCCCTTGGCTACAGGCATTCACTATATAAACAAGGCTGGCCTTGAACTCAGAGATCTGCCAGCTTCTACATATTTAAACACAGGAGTCACTATATGATCAGCTGAATTTTGTTTTGTTTTGTTTTTTCAAGACAGGGTTTATCTGTATAGCCTTGGTTGTCTGCAACTCTGTAGACCAGGCTGGCCTAGAACTTACAGAGATCCAAGTGCTGGGATTAAAGGTTTAAATAAACTTTTTAAATAAGAAAATGACCACCAGGTCTTTCCCTACATTATATCTTCCAAAACGAGGATAACTACTATCCTTTACATGATAAAAGTTAAATTTTCAATTGGTGAATGATATCAAAATTTAGAAACACAACCCATCACCTGGAGTTATCTCAGACACACAACACAGCAAGGTCACACATTTTGTTTGGATGACTTAAGGAAACTATGGTCTACAAAGACAAAAGGCTCAAGACCCATGTCAGACCATCTTTGACTGAGACAGTTGAGATCTCAGTCCGTGCTCCACTTCCTGGAGGGCACTCTTTTCCTCGATGTGCCCACCCTGAAGCTGCCTCCCATTTCTCCCATTATGGAATTGCCCATTTAAAATTTATGGTATAAACTGGAAACTTCTTGCAGTCTAATTTCAAGCCAGAGCGGTGGCACAAGCCTGTGATGCAGAGGAGAAGTGGAGGATCAGTAGTTCAGAGCCAGCCATGACTAGACAGTGAGTTAAGGGACAGCCTAGGCTTCAGGAGAGTCTAAGACAAAACAAAACAAGAGGGCCAGAGCTGGAGCTCAGCTGGTAGAGTACACGCCTCACAAGCATGACTCTGAACTCAAGCCCTAGCACTTGGTTCTAGGCTATGCCAGGCCTAGACCCCCAGGTAGAAGCTGGCAATCAGAAGTTCAAGGTCATCCTCTGGTACACAGGGAACTCAAGTCCAGAAACACTGGGTATGGTAGCATATGACTTTAATCCCAGCACTTGGGAGGCAGAGGCAGGCAGATCTCTGGGTTCAATACAGTCTCATTTTCAGAGAGAGTTCCAGGTTAGCAAGGCTACACTCCACCCCCGGAAAAAAAAAAAAAAGAAAGAAAAGAAGCAAATAAACAAAACACAGGATTCCATTTTAAACATTAGTTGCAAAGAAAAGTGACTTGAATCAGGCATCTAGGCTGGAAGGTTCTCAGCATCTCCAGCCTGGCACCAAGAGCTGTTCTTGAACTTTGATGAGGGACAGTTGTCTATATTCTGTCAATTATGTCTTAAATAAACGCTGATTGGCCAGTAGCCAGGCAGGAAGTATAAGCGGGACAACCAGACAAAAAGTAGAAGTGGGTCAATGAGAACAGGAGAATTCTGGGAAGGAGGAAGCCCATTCCTCCCCAGTCCTGTCCAGACACTGAAGAAGCAAGATGTGACCTGCCACGCCGAAAAAGGTAGTGAGCCATGTGGCTAACATAGACAAGAATAATGGGCTAATATAAGTTATAACAGTTAATAAGAAGCCTGAGCTAATGGGCCAATCAGTTTAATATAGACCAATCATTAATATAGACCTCTGTGTGGTTATTTCAGGTGTAAGCTAGCCAGGAGGCCGGGACAAACAAAGGACCCTCTCCTTGTAACAGAGCTTCCCCAATTTGCCCCATCAAACAAACAAACAAAAAACACCCCAACACTAGTCATAGTTAAACATATTCCAGTAAAAACCCAAGGTAAACACTAACAACTATGTTCTGACCCTGAAAAAAATGGCTAAAATGTAATCACTGTGTTGTTTCTACATTATAAACCAGTAAATATGTTTCCAGTTTACTGCCAAACTATTTTTGCATTTGTAATAGACAAAATTAAGAAATCATTTGCAGAAACCTAGCAGGAAAAACGGCTAATAAAATACTCTTGTGGGCTGGAACTATAAGTGACCGAGAACATTTGAAAGTGTGTGGAAACACATCAAGAGCTGTAAAATCAATAAGCACACACCTAATTTTATCCACATTGCTGACATTTGACATCACTGCGTTAAAACTAATCTAAACTGTAAATGGATGTAAGTGGGAAAACAGATGGTGAAGGCTGGGGACAAAGCTGCGTAGTAGAGACCTTGCCTGGTCTAGATGAGGCCAAAGCAACTGGGGGGCGGGGGAGCAGAAAGCTTGTATCTACTTTTTTGTCTCTGAAACTTAATGAAGTATCTTTTAAAAATCAGGCCTTGAGGTAATGACAAAAGGTAAGAAAAAAACTGAAATGTCATTTGTAGGTATCTCTCTTTTACTACAGAAACTCGAAGTCACCGGGACACACTGGAGAATCGTGAGTCGTCCGCTTACACAGGCTCAAGTAAGAGGGGAAAGCTGGATGGTGGAGGGGCACTTAGTGGTTAAGAGCACCAGCTGCCACTGCCCAAGAGCTGAATTCCCAGAACCAGCAGTGAGTGGCTCACAACTGCCTGCGATTCCAAGTCTACAATGATACGAGGCCTCGGTCCTCCAGGGCACGACCACTCGAGTGCACAGACCTATCGCATATGCGTCATTAAAAACAAAATGAGGTTCCGGACAGTGGGGGCACACACCTTCAATATCCCTCTCAGAAAACTTGAAAAAATCAATGTTTTGTACTTCTACCTTAACTGTAAGAATAGAAATACTAGTCTGTGATTGCTTAGCCTCAAATTTGAAATCTAAAAGCCTGTATATCAGGTGAGTTTTGGTCTTGTGGCTTTAAGTTAGGCAGCAAAGGCCTTGGGCAAGAAGCTCGCTGGCAGCAAAACCTGACCTGAACTGACACAGGGCTATTTATAGTCACCCCACTAAAGTACGGGGTTTTCTGCACCTCGCAGCAGAATTAGTCATGTGCTCAATTACGGGGTGCTTGTCCAAGCACTGCTGAGGGAGGTGGGGGATAAGGAAGCACCTTTCTAAAACTAGCCCAATGATTCCATAGCAGTTGAGCTGTAGAGTGCAGTTTCTGGTTGTAGACTTGCCATAACTTACTATTTCAACTTCAGAGTAGCTGTGAGGACAAGGCACAGTTGCTAGCTGGAACACAGTAGGTCTTCTTAGGAACGAGTGGCTGGCGTCACCCTCCCAGACAACTGCGGAATGCAGCCTTCTCTGCCTTTCTGGTCTGATTTCTCCATGCCCACCCACCTCAGTGGGTGTACCTACCTTACTTTGCCTGTATGTTACACATGAACACCAGATTATGATTTCTCTTTTGACTGTAACATCCCAGGTGCTGTTTTAACTGACCTGAAAGTAATAAGCTTGCACTTAAATTCATTTAAAAGGCTGAGATTGGAACAATGGCACCCAATGTCACTTTTGTCCTTGCAGGAGAAAACACAGTACAAAGCTAAGTCATTAAATGCCGCATCATCTTGGACAACAAGGTTGCAGCAAAGCCCTTTCTAAAAAGAGATTCCATTTTCATTATCAAACACTTTGTACGACACCTCTCAGCAAGTTCCCAGACACACCCCAAGTCCGTCTCACACCATGTAGGCAAGGCTCGGTACACAGATGCAATCACCCCACTTGCAGGGAGATTTATCTCTGACTTTGGGAACAACCACAGTCTGTTTCTGCCATCTATTCAATCACAGCGATGCCCATGTGACATTCCTAACGGGCTTTCCAAGGCCTCCTCCTCACGGCTCCCAACGCTGTCTTAAGCTCACATTGACAAGCTGCAGATTGTCAGGGAAATACAGCAACAAGTACACGAAACACACCCTGCGCATATTCTTAATGACTATGCATGCCCTAAAAATGTGGCAGTAACCAGGCAAGTGAGCATAAGCATATGGCGCCAGCCCTCAGGGGACGGAGGCAAGAGGATGAGCATCCAACGCTGTAGCGAGCTGCGTGGAGTCACAGCTGATGGAGATGTATAATCAACTCTTGAGTTGGCTAAGGCCTGACCTATGCTATGATCACGCAATGATCATCAGCTGCCTGCATATGCGTGAACCTATGAGCAGTGCCCACCTGGCAATCCGGGATTGGCAGCCCATGCCTACTTAAGGGCTGGGAGAGGTTTAGCCCAGAGGAGAGAGGAAAAGGAGAGACGAGAGAGAGGGGAAAAGTGAGAGAGTGAATAAAGTCCTGGAATAAACTGCAGTGAGAAGAGCTCCGGTGGTCGCGTCATCCTTGCGGGATGAGGGTGGCCGTGACACAATGCCAGTCACAGATACATAGCAATTTGAGGCTAGCTTGGCTACCTGAAACCCTATCTCAAAATAATTTTTTAAATTATTTTTAATGTGTATGAGTATTTTGCCTGCATGCACCTCTGTGTATCATCTGTCTGTAGTGTCTGATCCCCTAGGCTGGAGTAGAAATGGTTGTGAGTACTGGGAATAGAACCAGTGTCCCCTGGAAGAAGAACCAGAGCTTTTAACTAGTAAGACATCTCCTCAGAACCCCCCGGCAAGATTTCTTAAAAATAAGAAATAAAAAGAAGTCAGGTGGTGGTGGTGCGTGCCTTTAATCCCAGCACTCGGGAGGCAAAGAAAGAACTCTGAGTTTGAGAACAGCCTGGTCTGTAGAGCGAGTTCCAGGACTGGCTCCACAGCTACTGAGAAGCCCTGTCTCGAAAAAACAAACAAACAAAAGAAAGAAAGAAAAAGTGCACTGTCCAAAAACATTCAACAAAATTTTAAAATCTTACAAATCGAAGATGATTTTCTGTTTCTTAGCATAATACCAGAGCCAATCACCACTAGAAAAGATCCTAGACGTGAAACCTATAATCTGACCAAGTTAAGGCTTCTTTAAAAACTCATGAGCCATTTCAACAAATATCACAAACAAAATCAAGTTCATATTCTTAAAGGGTACACAGCCGCGATCCACAGCCTCAGGAACTTACGCATCATGACTAGAACATCATAGCCAACCTTTCTGCCCTAAGCCGTGTGGCTGGTGGTTTGTGGCATGTCTACACAAACCTTGGAGCAAACCTCTAGGTCACAGCGTTCTGTATGATTTTAGTTTTGAATTATTCTTTAGACAAAATGATAAAATAAGAGATCCTGTGTTGGGCTGGAGAGATGGCTCAGTGGTTAAGAGCATTGCCTGTTCTTCCAAAGGTCCTGAGTTCAATTCCCAGCAACCACATGGTGGCTCACAGCCATCTGGAATGAGGTCTGGTGCCCTCTTCTGACCTGCAGACATACATACAGACAGAATATTGTATGCATAATAAAGAAATATAAAAAAAAAGAGAGAGATCCTGTGTTTTTACTCCATTTTTCCCATATACAAGACAGAGAGTCCTCAACAGTACTCTTGGTTACCAAGTAAAGGACATAAAGGAAATCAAAATCAGAAACATGGTACAAACCTGAGATTACAGTCATTATGGTGACTGTCATTGTATTCCAAAGTTTTCAAAGCATCTCTCATTTAATTACCAAAGTAGCCTGATAAAATAACAGCTTGTAAATGTGGACACAAAGACTGGAATCCTAATGCTACTGAGAGGCAGAGCTGACATCTGAACCCAAATCCTGTCTTTGCAAGACCACCCTGTTCCAGAACAGACAGCACCTGGCGCTCTCCCTGGAGCTCTGTGCTTCCACAGACATGGAACGGAACCTAATTTTCAAAACTTTCAACGCCTAAGCCTATAACTGAAGCCTGTCAGTATCTCTGGGATGAACACTTACTGCATGTCGTCCTGGCTAGGTTGTGGTGTCCAGCACTTCAGGAAAACACCCATCTCTGTGTAGATGCGAATTATTTTCAGATACAATCACTGACATCAGGTGACTGAATGAAGCAGATTAAGCTCTGTAACATGTGCAGGCAGGTCTCACACGATCAGACAAGGGTCTTGGAACAGGGACCGTGGCTGCAGAGCATTCTGCCTAATGTAGCCTGGATTCTGATGGCCTTTGAGGCACAAGTGTCAGACACTGAGTCCCAGCTCTGTGCTCTAGGAAGTGGGTGGGAATCTCTGTAGAGATCTTCGTGCCATGAGAGGAGGGGCCATTGCTGAAGGAGACTGTGGGATTCAGGTCCTTTCCTTTCTGTTACTTCCCTAACAAAGCTCAGTGATCTTGCTCTGCATGTACTCCTACCATGATGCTCTGCTTCCGGCCCAAACCAATCTCTTTATAAGTCGATTACCTCGGGTATTGGTTATGATGAAGGAAAGCTGATTCATGTCTGCAAACTGCAACCCAGAAATACTTGAGTTTCTAGTTTTTAGACTGAAGATTACAATATATCAATTCTTACTACAATTTTCTATCTGCCTGGCCTGCCCTACAAATCACAGGTATAAGCCACCAATTCCACTGCGGGGGACTTCCCTCCTTCCCTCCCTCCTCCTCTGCTCCTATTGCCCTGGAGAACCCTAATACCTGTACTTAATGTTATTACATATAAAACCTTAGCATCAGATGCAATAACTTGCACAGACAAGTTAATCTGCTTTTTGCAGACCTTGAGAAAACGTCTTCATCCCTGTGGTATATTTGACCGTGTGTTTAACTGGGGGAAGCTATGGTTCTACTTTATCATCACGAGAATTTGGTTTGAGATATGTCCAGCTGTGCAAAGCTTTATAAACACAGAGGCTGTTATTGCCCCATATGTCTCGAAAGCCAGGGAAAGCCCAAATACACCTGCTCACCTAGAAATTGCACCTGCCACACTTAGAGTAAACTCCAGAATAACAAAGTTGGCCACTTCGTTTTATGAGACTTGAACACAGATTTTGATTCTTGGGCTGTGTCTTTATTCTTGAAACCTGACAATAAAAATTTAAGTTCTCCTCATTCATTTCTGTACTGAGAAAAGGAGCTATGTAATAGGCTAACCCAAGGTGGGAGAGGGGGTGGAGGGGTGCCTGCATCAAGTCTGTCGAAGAAGAAAAACTATTACGGAAATAAAATGGATGATATTAGCTCACATTACAACTCAGGGAAGAGTCCAGGCAAGAGAGATGTGCTTTGATGAGTTCATTTGATGTGGAAAACTGACTGAACTCTAATGACTCAGTTGCCCTGATGAGACAGGTGTGCCTGTCTCAGCCTCACTTGTTTTCGTAACATGTTTTTGCAAAAACAATATAAGGAAGATACTCAGGACACTCAGATGTACGGTCTAAAGCGGTGCTAGGAAAGACATGGAGTGCGTGGCCCCTACTGAGAGCCACTGCTGCTGTGCGTGTGTTCTAGTGAGCAGGAACCAACTCCAGACGGCAGCATCTAACAAACAGTCAGACGGTGTCGCACAAACTGGGAGCCGCACGAAGCCATCTTTGAAACACTCACCTTCCTGCAAAGGCTTCTACACTCAGACCAAAAACTTCCTCCTTTTCTTCATGCTGAAGAGTTTGTTATTCGCCCCCTGGAAATGTGCTGATTTAAATATTTCTAATGAGGCCTGTGTTTTTAAATCGCACTGGTTGCTAAACTCTATTAATTAGCTGTCTCTGACATAGAACTTGTGCATGAACTTGCCTGCTTGCTGAGCAAGCTCCAGTCTCCCCATCCTAAGGACCGGAGAAAAGTGTTTGGACTCAGTATGTGAGACAAACTGAATCTGTCTATCCTGAAAGAAACTCTGAAAAGCAAGCAGGTTGTTTTCTTTTTTTAATGGCCAAGAACATGTAAAAATAGCTATGTATACTAAAACACTATTATTTGCCAAGCAGTAAATATTGAAGCTACATGTAAAGGCACTCACCAATTCTTTGCCTGTTCCCCCAAACTGGTAAGAAATGTGATGTCACAAGAGCCCTTCAGTGATTTCTTTTCTTTTTTTTGGATTTTTCGAGACAGGGTTTCTCCGTAGCTTTTTGGTTTCTGTCCTGGAACTAGCTCTTGTAGACCAGGCTGGCCTCGAACTCACAGAGACCCACCTGCCTCTGCCTCCCAAGTACCGGGATTAAAGGCATGCGCCACCACCACCCGGCCCCTTCAGTGATTTCAATCTAACACAAAGTCTCCTGGGGCTGGAGCGATAGCTCCCAGTGGTATTTACTGCTCTTGCACAAGACCCAGGTTTGGTTCTCAGCATCCACAGGGCAGCTCCAGGGGATACACACCCAGGCACATACACATAAAATAAATCTTTTTAAATGTTTAAAAACAAACTAACAAAATCGACTAGTTATCTTTCAAGTTTTCTGGGTCAGTATGAATAAAATATTGCCCAAAAGTTAAAAGACAAGATAATCAAAATCAAAGAGACTGGTTAAACATCAGCCGTGTAAGCATGAGGACCAGCACTAAGATCCCCAGAGCCCAGGGTAGAGGGTCCCGGAACAAGCTGGTTCTCTCGACCAACCATGAGGGTGAGCTCCAGGTTCAGGGGAGGGAGCATATGTCAGAGAGCAACGTAGACAGCAATCGAGGATTCCTGCCTCATCCTCAGGCTTCAGTGCACAGACGCTCACCTGCACACATGCAGTGCACAGACGCTCACCTGCACACATGCAGTGCACGCTCACCTGCACACATACATGCAGTGCACACTCACCTGCACACATGCAGTGCACACTCACCTGCACACATGCAGTGCACAGACGCTCACCTGCACACATGCAGTGCACACTCACCTGCACACATGCAGTGCACAGACACTCACCTGCACACACCAATGCACACAGATACATGCATGCATATCACACATACAGTAATAAGATAATAACTAACTTAAGAACCATAGTGTAACTTTTAGCATAGTCTGACAACAAATATTGTTGCAATAAAAAAAGCTATCAGTTTTTGTAGTCAAGTGACATCCAACTTCATTTTTCGCAAATAACATACACAAAATTTCAAGATGAAACCAACTAAAGATTGAAATAGAGCTCTCAATCTGAACTTCAGTGTGCCACACGTACGCACACAAACTTATGTGTCTGCAGCATGTCTTACTGAGACGCCTGATGTGCTGGAGTAAAGATCCACTACTAACAAGTGTGAGAACTGCTACAGACAAGGTGAGGTCAACTGACACACCGGACAAAAAGCCAGGCTTCCTTTCTGCCTCTTCTCAATGACACACAGCAAGAAATTAATTCCCGAAAGCCTCAGTTTCCTTAATAAAGGAATTACTAACATTCTCCAGGTGATATGAATACTCAGTATAAACCGTCAATGGGAATCGCCACCCTCTTTCCGCTCCCTCTTGCAAGGCCTGTATTCACAACAGTAGATGCCAATGGAGCCAGAATTCACCATCATTTACTTTTCAATGTGGAAACTGAGAAAAAAGTGATTTCTGATGAGCTGATCTTGATGTTTCTCATCAGCCAAGGAAATGGGCCCTTCAGGAATATCTCAGACAAACTGAAAAGTTGCAGTCATTAAAAGGTAATTTTTTAAAGGGAAAAAGACATAGCTACTCCCCCCCAATAAGCACTGTCAAGAGCAAAACGCCAGGAAGCCGTGCTACAACGAGACTATAGGAACATCTCACAAAGGCAGAGGCAACCGACAGATCCTTCCTGAGTTTCCTTCCGGGCTCCAGGCCAGCAGAAAGCAGTCTGGGTTGGGGGAAAGAACCATCCCTAGCATAAATTCTAAAGACAAAAGTTATATTCTAGAAATAACTTGTGCAGAGTCTCGGATTGGGGCAGAGGCTTCGGGCACAAATATCAAAGGCCTCTGAGGGAACAGGCTTTACTTGTGGAAGGGGGGGGGGGTGTCACACTTTGGCAAACCTATACGTGAGACGCCTCGCCGGAGTTCTGTGGTGGCGGTTCTGAATGTGTCTGCTCTTGAATGTGGTGGCGGTTCTGAATGTGTCTCCTCTTGCCTGTCTAATTGGCGTCACCCGGGTCCCAGCCCTCATGAACTCACATCTGCTACTGTGTCTTAGCCAAGTACTCTGGGATCCAAACTCACCCAGCCACTGCAAGCATTTTTTCTGTAACTCTGTCAACTACAGCACTTTTCTGGTTTGGTTTGGTATGGTTTAATTTGGTTTTTTGTTTTGTTGTTTTGTTTTGGTTTGGTTTTTGATTTTTTGAGACAGGGTTTCTCTGTGTAGCCTTGGCTGTCATGAAACTTGCTCTGTAGACCAGGCTGGCCTTGAACTCACGAGATCTGCCTGCCTCTGTCTCCCAAGTGCTGGGATTAAAGGTGTGCAACTATAGCACTTTCTTACCAAGACACCAGCATGGCTTCCTTTCCTAACTTCATTTTCATTTTATATTTAACACCTTCCATAAAATGATTGAGTTGTTTTTTAAGATTTATTTCTTATTTTTAATTATATATACACATCGGTGTGCACATGAGTGCAGATACCTTTGGAGGCTGGAAGAAGTCATAAGATCCCCTGGAGCTGGAGTCACAGGCGGTCATGAGATGTGGGTACTGGGAAGAAACCTCAGGTCCTCTGCAAGAGCAATATTTACTTACAACTGACTGCTGAGCCCTCTCTCCAGCTTCATGATACCCATTTTAAGTTTAGTACTCAACAAAAATCTTTCTTTCTGGTCTCAATAACAGTAGCTCTGCATTTCGGTTTTCACTTAGAATAACCTATGTCTTGCTGCTTTTTGCCCATTCAGTCAGTCAGGCAAGCCTCTGGTGAGCCCCTACTCTATGTTTGACATCAATCTAATACTAAGACCACAAAGATGACTAAGGCTTAGTCCTTGTCCCCAGGAAATGTAATGATAATTAAATGAGTCAGGCATGTAAACAATTTGTTAGGATACAGCTAAGTAACTGCGTAAGGCAAGGTATAGGGTACTTCTAAAAACAGTGGAAATGGTGACTCGCCAGCAGGGAATTAAGGGAAACCCCAGTCCAGAGAATTTACAGAAAAAATGAGTCTTGAATTCAGTACTAAAGGGTGACTAAGGAGGATGAAGGAACAAGGTAAGTGAACAATTGATACTTAAAATGAAAATATCCACCATGTCCTATGAAGTCCAGGAGATGCTATTGCAGGACATGACTGGCATGTAGAAGCAGTGTAGAAACGGTGCATTTATGAGGACTCAAACGTCTAGATACACAATGAGGGGCCAAGGATGACTGGGGAAAGGAGGGACACAGACAGGAAAGAGGCTTTGAAGGCTTGCTCTGCAGCAGTCTCCTTGCCAAATCAAGAGCCATACCAAGAACAAGGCCGGGCTCCCTTTTTCCTCCCCTTCCCACTGAGTCCTAAAACAGTGACAGCTGCAGCTCTGGCCCCAGCCACAATGCCACACATCAGCCACACTATCCCACTCTGTCCTTACTCCTGTCTCTCAGACAAAGCCTCTCCAGCTTGCTCTCAGGTACACCGCCTGAGAATGGTAGCTGCCATCCAACCTAACTGCAGACTCTGGAACCTCCACTAGCATGCCACATGCCATCCTACCTGGACCTGTACCCCCTGTTCTCTCCCTGTCCTATTTCTGAGTTCTTTATCTTCTTGTCTATCTTACAAGTGGCTGCAGGACCTGCCTCTATACCCAGGGCTGTCATCAGTTAGCTGACCTATACTGACTGAGTATCTCAGATTCCTCTCATTTCAAGATTTTCATACAAAGCACAAATGCTGGAGCAGAATGGAGCAAAGGAGCTGGTCCAGCCTAGTATTCACCATGATATAACTTACCAACAGCCCATCCAGGGCTCAGGAGATGGCTCTGCAGGTAAATCTGCTTGCTGCTATGCCTGATAACCTGAGTCCGACCCCTGAAATCCACATGACCAAGTCACTGGCACATCAGGAGAGAAGTAATCCCCACAAGTTATCCTGTGACCTCCACCCATGTGCCATGGCATATGGAAACAGACAGGTACATGTAATGATTTTAAAGACCCATCCAACTGACATTTATCTAGACATCTGTCAAACCAGAAACCAGGAGAAACATCTTTCAAAGCAGAAAAATAAGATTAAGTTAATGAAACCATCAGCCATGAAACCTCCCTCTTCTCTGGCAAGTTTCTTGCTCTGCTGACACAGCCTCCTGAAAGATGGATGCCCTGCTTATGAAGACTTGAACCATACGATGCTTCTCTTCCAGGAGACTCTAATAAAATGCATAAGGCAAGAGTAGGCAACAGCAATTACCCATGTTAAGGTTGCAATGAACAGAGACACACAACAAAACACATCCTGTCGTAAGATACCTTGAGAGCTATCTTCCACATGTCATAACCATGATAAACTCCTATCACCTTATTTGGCTATTTAGTTTGTAGCTAAGAGGCTGTGCCTTTAAAAAAAGAAGAAGAAGAAGAAGAAGAAGAAGAAGAAGAAGAAGAAGAAGAAGAAGAAGAAGAAGAAGAAGAAGAAGAAGAAGAAGAAGAAG
>NW_004949095.1:2160389-2209234 GCF_000317375.1 Microtus ochrogaster
GAAGAAGAAGAAGAAGAAGAAGAAGAAGAAGAAGAAGAAGAAGAAGAAGAAGAAGAAGAAGAAGAAGAGGAAGAAGAAGAAGAAGAAGAAGAAGAATGCAAACGTGATGAGATCTTTGTTTGTTGGTGGCTTTCTGTAGGTTTTTGTTTTCCCCTTACTCAATTAATCACCTTCTCTCACCCTCCAGGGAAACCAAGTAGGTGGGCAAAAATTCCTGGATGCTTTCTGGAAGGCACTTCTAACGCCCACACTCTCAGACACTGTAAACAGTTTTCAGAGATAATTTGGTTAACAAGATGACTTGGAATGAATAAAGATTTAAGGAAAAAAGCATATCCAGACATAAGAAAATGCCATAAGAAATCGGAAAATGTACACTAAGTGGAAAACCTCCGCCTGAATCCTCTGATCTCTCTAGACTCTCAAGTCACCAAATCCTTCACTTCAGTGAATGTGTTGGGGACAGAAAACAATAGGGGTCTCTTATCAAACTGCAGAGAATAATCTAGAGCAGACTCAAGGGGGCTAGAGGATGGCTCAGTGGTTAAAAGCAGTGGCTGATCTTCCAGAGGACCCGGGTTCAATTCCCAACACCTATATAGTGGCTCATAACTATCTAGAACTCCAGTTCTAGAGGATTTGGCACCTTCTTATGGCCTCCTTGGGTACCAGGCACACATGTAGTACACAGATATTCATGCAGGCAAAACACCCGTGCATATAAAATAAAAATTAATAAAAGAAAACTAAAATTAACTACAGAGGAGTCTTTATTACAAAAAGCAGTGCATGCAAGATGTAAGCTATTTAGTCTTTCTAGACTCTAGGCCTTTCTAGACTAAAGATGTACAAAAATCACATGTAAAACTGAGTCTCTCTCTCACACACACACACACACACACATCCCAAAACTCCTATGCTATAAGCATGGATATAAGTGAGCAAAACTCTCAGCCACTCAAATCAAAAGTTCACTTCCAAGAACTTTCTATACTGAGAATTAAAGCAACCAAGAGCTCAGGTTCTGGAAAACAACATCATAGACAAAAAATAACTGTCCTCCCATGTTAAAAGAGAACAGGAGAGAGCCTCTTTTCAGATGGGTCAAATATACCAATGACGTAAACTGAGTTATTTTTAGACAGCAATGAAGTCTGCTATTATTTCCAAACAAAAGCAAATCTTTCTAAAGGTGACCTTGGCTTATGATTCAACTACTTAGGTATTCAACTGCACATGAAAATATATGACATGTTTGCCACATAGTTATAAAACATAAAAAGAAAAACTTCAGTGGAGAAGAAAGCAATACATATCATTGTGGGGAGTGTTGTGGAGGGAACACCAGTGAGACAGCTCAGCCTCCAAGCCTGAGGTCCTGAGTTTGATCTGAGACTCACATGGTAGAAGGGGAACTGAGTCCTGAAGATAATCCTCTGGCTGTTACAAGTGAGCCACGGCAAGTGTATCCATACATATACAAAATAAATGAAGTGGTTTAAAAAAAAAAAAAAAAGGCCAGGCATAGTGGCACACTCCTTTAACCCCAGCACTTGGGAAGCAGAGGCAGGCATTATCTCTGAGTTCAGGGTCAGCCTGGTCTACACAGTGAGTTCCAGAACAGCCAGGGCTATGTAGAAAGACCCTGTCTCAAAATAAAGAAGTAAATGTTTAAAAAAAAACAAGTGTAGCTCCCAAGAACTCATCCCTACTCTAGAACCTTCCTTATCCCCAGGGATTTCTGTTTTGAGGCTATAAGCTCTGTAATGGCATAGACTCTAATAAATAAGGGGTGTGTTGAGTAAACATATGATTATTTATCTTGTCTTATGATCATAAACATAATTATTCAAATATTGGGCTGGTGAGACAATTCTAGATAAGAGAACTTGCTGTGCACATGTAAGAGCCTGAGTTAGAATCCCTAGCACATAAGTAAAAGGCTGAACACGGCTGTGCGTGCCTGTAACCCCAGCACTGTAGGGTAGAAGCAGACAGATCCTGGCTGTGTTTGCCTATACCCTAACACTACAGGGTAAGACAGACAGATCCTGGCTGTGTGTGCCTACACCCCAACACTACAGGGTAAGACAGACAGATCCTGGCTGTGTGTACCTACACCCCAGCACTGTAGGGTAGAAGCAGACAGATCCTGGCTGTGTGTGCCTGTAACCCCAGCACTGCAGGGTAGAGACAGACAGATCCCAGGAGCTCAGGGAGCAGCCAGCCTAGTTCAAACAATTAGTGTCAGATTCAGAGACCCTGTTCCAAGTTAAAACGGTGAACAGCAATAGAAGAAGACACTATCAAGTACTCATCTGGCCTCTGCATGGGTGAGCATACCTGCATACCACATGTAGGTTCCACACACACACAAACACACAGAACTACTCAAATATATCTATGTCTGAAATAAAATAGACATACAAACCCAGAAGAGGTTCTCTGGCCCATGAAGCATAAGTCTGGGTATACAATCTTTTGCTTCTGGATATTTTGGTGTGTGTGTGTGTGTGTGTGTGTGTGTGTGTCCCCTCAAGTTTGAAAACTACTCAAATGGGTCTTAGAAGATGGTGTCTAGTAGACAAAATCATACCATTTACAATAAAGAAATGAGGAGCCCACACACGCTGAGACTTAGGTGCTGGAGGAAGGGAAAGGGGGCAGGGCTACGTCTTTCACTGCACAGGTATGGTGCTGGCTAGGTGTTTACTTCTTCACAATCCCATAAGGGAAGTATTATATTATAGTTCATGTTTTACACAAGGAAATTAAAGAGCCAGATACCCAAGAAGTTGTATCCAAGGTCACAAAAGCAACAGAGGCAGGGCCCACATGAGGGGTCTACCGCAGAGCCCCTGCTCCAGCCACAGCACCACACAGCAGTCAGCACCAGTGCTAGTCAAGCCTGGCTAAGGAAAAGGCTGGAACACAAAAACGTGAAAATACTATTACATTCTGATTCCGCATAGAAGAGATTTTAATTTGACAATGACCTGACACTTAATGCCCTCAATTAGACTCTCCGTCATATTACAGTCATTAAAAGTAATCACTGATTGGACACTTGCTCTGTGCTGAACACAATTACCCTTGAGGTTTTCATTTCATTCCATCAATCTTCTGAGCCCACAGAGCAGTGGTTCTCAACCTGTGAGTCACATCCATCCACAACACATATTTCTGATGGCTTCAGGAACTAAGACATCACTCAGGAGCAAACTCACAGTTATGAAGTGGCATCACAAGTCATGTTACGGTTGGGGTTCTCACAACACGATGAGCCATATTAAAGGGCCACAGCATTAGGGAGGTGGAGAGCTGCTGCTGTAGAGTGTGCCATTGTTACTGCACACTCACAGAAGAGAAAGTGAAGCTTGTGGCTGACATCCTCGGCGAGTGTGTGAAGATGTGCTGTTGTGATTGGTGTAATAAAAAGCTGAAAGGCCAATAGCTAGGCAAGAGAGACAGGCGGGATTTCTGGGGAGAGAGGAAGAGGAGGAGGAATCTAAGTATGTGGGTTACTCCAGACAGATGCCAGGAGATGCAGAAAAGCAGGACATGTAGGAGGAGAGGTAATAGCCACGAGCCATGCGGCATCACACAGATTAATAGAAATGGGTTAAGTTATAGGAACTAATAAGGAAGAAGCCTAAGCTACAGGCTGAGCTTTCATAATTAATAATAAGTCTCCATGTAATTATTTGGGAGCTGGCTGACACTCATGGCATCACAGCAGAACTGAAGCATCTCTATAAACGGTAATGCGCTTCTCACAGCATTCCACAAGCTACTGGTTCTCACTAAGCACAGGACTCAAACAGAAGAGAAGGCACTGGAGGAAGCACACACGGGGATCCTGAGAGCTGCTTCCTCTTGGTCTGTAGTCCCATCCAAAGAGCGAAGAATCTTTAAGGTTCCTATGGCCCTAGGAGACTAAAAATAAATAGTCTTATCCTTTCCCCAGATTCAAATATTTTACACACTAGTTTTTTTGCAATCTGAGACAAATATGGTATGCAGTATAAGTATACACTGAATTCCTTTTTAAATTCCATGCCTTTCAACTAAGTGAACACCAAGCTAAAAGAAACAGCAGCAAGGCATTAACTTGCTTGTAATAGTAAGGTAAGTTAACCTTGAACCCCTAAGCAGCAAAGACTCCTAAAATACTCAATTTATCTACCTATAGTTTGCTACCCAGGCTTATCCCCAGTAAAATCCCCCGAGAGCAGCACCCTGGCAATTCCAGCCACTGGGATGCTGAAGATGACCAATTCTATAAATGAACAGTAAGTGCCTGCCCTGCGTAGATTCGCTGCGGCAATCTTTAAGCGTACTGGTTCTCTTGAAGGAACTGATAACCTCCAGGAGGGACGCTCGCCATTCAAGCATCTGTCATCCAACGTCATGGTTCTCAATTCATCCATGACTCTGAATTATTTTAGTGGGAGGGAGCTTATGACTAACATTTAAAAGGAAGAGGATAGAATAACAAATACCAGAGTGCAATATTAAGACATATAGGAACAGTAAGACTCCATTTGAGAAACTTGTCCCAGTTGTATTACTGACTAAGAGGTAAAGCAAAATATAATATAATGAGAACTGTAAAAACTAGCAGGAGAGAGCACTGTGAAACAACAACTAATGACGAGAGGCCATGAGTCTGAAGGGGAGCACGGAGGGGTATATGAGAGGGTCCGGAGGGGAAAAGGGAAGGGAGAAATGATGTGATGTAACCTCAAAAATAAAATAAAATATGGACGAGGGGAACATAGTCAGGAGCTGTAATCTCAACACTCAAGAAGCAGAGACAGGAGGGTCATGAGTTCAAGGCCAGCAGTCACAGCTAAGAGATGCTGACTCGCCCAGGCTACATAAAAACAGAAGAACTAAGCTTTCCAAGTTTTTAAGCTTAATGCGCTGTAAAGCCCTAATGAGAAATTGGACTTACAGTGTTCTCACCCTATAAACTTAAACACACAAGTTTGGAAATGGCTGGTATTCACCCTCCTGGACAGGAAGCAGAATCCCTGAGAACTCCAGCCAACCTCTGGAGCAACAGAATGATCATTGTGTGAGCCTCCTGCCGCCTTCACCTGTGTTTGCATTAGCAAACCCACAAGATCAAGACAATCATTCCTTGAGTTCCAGCCTCCATGCGCATCACCCCTCCAAACACTCGCACGGCTTTGCTCTCTGTCTGCAGAAGAAAATGTAAACATAGCAAAGGTCACTCAGTCTAAATAAGTTAATGAACACTGCTGTGTGCTACAAACGGACAGCCCTTCTCTGCTCTCAGGCGACCTGCAATCAGCTAAGGGATTAATCCACGACCCCCGTCCAAAGAGTCAAGTGGACTGCACGTCATAGGAGAAAAAAATGTAAGGCAACCGAAACTAGCGTTGTTAGTATGGACAGGAGAAGAATGCCACATGGCAGGGACAAGATTGGCATTGCAGGCCTCTGAGGGCGAAAAGGACAAATGTCACCAACATGGACACGTCACCAACATGGACACGTCACCAACATGGACAAGTCACCAACATGGACACGTCACCACAAGTAGGAGGGTGGAGGGGCCCCAATCCAGAATACCTGAGCAGCAACAGAGAGCCAGCGTTTTCTTTGACAGCAGGGGTTTTAATCAGGACCCTATGAACAGCAGGAACAGGAGGACAGGCAGCTTCTTCTCTTACAGCCACCAATGACAGCTCTTCTAGAACTCACCTTGCAAACGGCTCTGCACCTGTCCACCACTCAGTAGACAGTACGGGATACCAGCTGGAAAGAGCCTGACCTCCCAGACACAAGATTCCTGGGCTAGTAACTCATTTTAAAATGTCTGCCAAGCTAGAGTTCTCACACAAAAAAATGCATAGCCTCGGGACATCTCTGGCTCCTCTCCCGAAGCTCTCTAGCTGAAGCCAAAGAGTACAACTTCTCCAGGGAAATCCCAGGTTCAAAAAGGAAACCTTCCAGAAATGAATAAAGGCAGATTCCTCAACCCAGCAATGCCAGGGACTTACTAATCATTCCTACCAGCTGTCCTGGTACCACAAATTACTTTAAAGTTCCCAGACCTGCAGCAACCACCATGTCTACATCTTACAACTTCCAGAGTTGGGAAACTTGGGAAAGGCTTAGCTGGGTGATTCTGCTTCATGAGGCACTGACCGCCACCGCCTAGCTGCATGCAGCTGACATCTGGACTGTGCACATCTGAAACTTTCGTGAGAGCAAAAAGAAGGCTAGACACTCAGAGTGTACACCCCTGTCTGCCCAAGCTTGGCAGGCACATGGTAGCCACACTTTAGTTTGGTAGCTCAGGCTCCAGGAGATCAGGGAGCAAGCTGCCGATCCCCTCAGTGGGTCTGCCGAGGGTTGCGCATCCTCGCATGAGATCTGTGGAGGCAGCTGTGGGCCAATTCATGCACAAAAGGAGTGTCGGTACCTCTGCAGCCATCATTCGTGCTTCCTAACAGGCTAAGTCAGAGCTCTGATGAACGTGACCTGCTAACTACTGGATACTGGGAATGTATAAACACAGATGAACAAAACTTAATTCTACTAACTCATGTTAAAAAGAAAATGAATGAGAATTTTCAGAGCAGCAGATACTCTCATAGCACAGGCAAGAAGGTCGCCTCAAGTTCAAAGTTATCCTGGATATACAATGAGTTCCCCACACCATCCTGGGATACACAGACTTTATCTTAAAAGCACCAGTAAAATTAAGGGAAAAAAATACAAAAAAATTTCAGGGGAAGAGACAGCAGGAACAAATTGTACAGATTCACTCTCCATGTGAGTACTAGAAAAACAGATGGATTGGCACATGCTGAGTACAGCTGAACCAACAGCAGCAGTGCTGCAGGAAGGAGGCTGTTCCCATCATAACTAAGCGCTCAGTGAGCACGCACATACACACACACACACACACACACACACACGAGGAGGCTGCTTCCATTGATAACTAAACGCTTAGTGAACACACACATATGTGTGTGCGCAGTCACATTCATGGGAAATTATGTATAATGAAGTTGTGGGGAAAACACATTTATATATAAAAATAAAAAAGTTATGTTCTAGACTTCAGGTAGTTCTACTCTGGTTTTTACTGGCACAATATCCTGTGAGAACTTGAAGCTGAATGGAATTTGTTACAGGGGACTGCTTTCTCTCCTTCCATATCCCTCACCTTTCCCTAACTGCTCCCAAGGGGACATTAACATACTTCTCTGGCACTTCTTGAAACCCAAAGATGAAGGACACATGAACCTCCCTATCCCCCAAACCTATAATTTAACACGGAGCTAACACATACTGTATTGTCTAGAAGTCTCTTCAAAGCCAACAATTCTGTCGCTTTCTTTTTATGTTGCTATTGTCTGCAGAGACAGGCCTCAACTTTAAATGTAGCTGAGATGACCTTGAACTCGTGATGCTCTAACCGGCATCTCCCAAGAGTTGTAGTCAGAGTCTGCCACCATACCCAGCTTTAAATTCAATTGCTTCTCAGATTATAAACAAGATTTCAGAACTTAAAGTCTAAGACCATAATAATTATGATGAAATATGAAGACACAAGGATGAGGATGTAGCTGGTGGATACAATGCTTCTTCACCATGCATGCAGGCCTAGGCTTGAACCCTGCACTATAAAACTTAGGAATGGTGACACATACCCGTAGTCCCAACCCGCAGGAGGTAGAGGCAGGAGGATCAGAAATACAAGGTCATCCTTGGCTATAAGATAGTTCCAGGCCAACCTGAGATATATGAGATACTATCTTTAATAAAAAAAAAAAAATGAGCATGAAAACCTAAGATATCTCAGAGTTAGAAAAAATTATCAAACTCTAAAATTATAAATGACTTAATAATAAACATCAAACCAAACTCAAATATTTTGTAGCAGTGTTTCCTAAGGTAATTCCTAGTTTGATATGCTCTGGCTTTTGGAAAATCACCAATGAATTTTATCAGCAAGCAGTGTTGTACTTTTCTAAAATACACCTACTGTGCCAAACAGTATGAAAAACCAACAGACATTTCAGCAAAGGTTAGTAATAGCTATATGTTGCTTAATTTAATATTGTAGAACTGTTAACTCACTGAAATTTGCATTTAAAAGCATTTCCTAAAATGGTTTCCTAGCAAGACATTGAAAACTAAGATGAAAGAAATTTTGCATTAACACCACAGCTTTTCACAAGAAAAAAAAAAAAAAAAAGTTTGGAAACTAATAGAAAAATAATATACAACAGAATAAATGTCCTCAAACCAAGTGCAGCGATACTCACCTAGAAATCCTTAGGATTATACTTAGGAGGGAGAAGCTTCAGATTGAGGTTAACCTTGACAGCACAGTAAGACATCGTTTCAAGCAGTAGACCTGAGTTCTGTTCCTAGTACCTGGATCAGAGGACTCACAACTGCCTGTCGCTCCACACCAAAGGGACTGACCTCAGTGAGTGCCTGCACACGAATGCACGTGCGCACACGTGCACACACAGAGTTAAAAATAAAATAATGAATTTAATTAAAATAAACCAAATGTAAGAGGTTAGGAGTATAGCTCAATGGCAGAGAGCACTGGCCAGGCTAAAGTGTGTAAGCAATTACATAAAAGATGTAACTGAAAAACATTTCTTAGAACCAGGCACTCATAAGACCGAGGCAGAGGACTGCTACAAGTTCAAGACCAGCCAGACCTTATAGTAAGGCCCTGTCTCAAATGACAAAGACATGGGGCTGCAGACCCAGAGACACACACACAAAGACACTTACATAGTGTTAAAAATAAAATAAATCGGCCGGGCGGTGGTGGCACATGCCTTGAATCCCAGCACTCAGGAGGCAGAGGCAGGTGGATCTCTGTGAGTTCGAGGCCAGCCTGGTCTACAAGAGCTAGTTCCAGGACAGGAACCAAAAGGAAGCTACGGAGAAACCCTGTCTCAAAAATCCAAAATAAAATAAAATAAAATAAATCTTGGAAGGAAAGGAAGGGAAGGGAAAAGAAGGAAAGGAAAGGAAGGGTCTGAAGAGATGGCTCAGTAGTTAAGAGCACTGACTGCTCTTCCAGAGGATCAGGGTTCAATTCCCAGCACCCACATGGCAGCTCACACTGTACCTTCAGGATCGAACAGCCTCGCACAGACATACATGCAGGCAAAATACCAATAAAATAATTTTTTAAATTCATTTTTAAAAGTACGAAAAACAAAAAACTTTACACCTACCCAATTAGAAAAGCTCTATCCAGTCAGCTCAGTTAAGAAGAAAGTTTACATGGATATTTGTATGCTGTTCTAAAAAGAACAAAAGGGAAAATGATTAGCAAGAAGACATAAATCCATTATTTATGAATGACTGCCTATATGTAACACTTGAAAGAATCTAAAGACAAATTATCAAAACAAGAGAACTAACTAATTATTTTAAGACCCATATTTAAAAATTTATACTTTTTTTTGCACAGTACTACAAAGGAGTGTGATTTACTCTGAAATTAAGTCAACAATAAAAAGTACCCAGGAATAGCCATAGGACATAGTGGCATACACCTTTAATATCAGCACTCGGAAGACAAAGGCAGCCAGATCTCTGAGTTCAAGCTCAGTCTGAACTACAGACAGAGTTCTAGCCAGAGCTAACAGAAAAATCCTGTCTCAAACCCAGTCCTCCCAAAAAAAGAAAGAAAGAAAAGGAAACTGGGAACCAAGGGCAGCTCCTTAGGATTTAGGACTTGATATATTTATATACTAGTATAGGAAGTGAAACCTGTAAAGGCTAATTTACCCTTGACTACATATATAGTAGCATTCTATGAAGCACAAAGCCAAGTGGTATGTTGCTGCTTAAGAAGAGATGACAAAACCAGCTTCTTTCAAATGTAAGAAGGAAACACAAAATCCCACTGCAGGTTGGGGTGCTCCGGAAGTCGTGCCATCTTTGTAAGGAAGGGTTTTTGTTTGATTCTTTTGTGGGGTGCTGTTGCTTTTTTTGTTTTTGTTTATTTAGGTTTGTTTTTTGTTTGTTTGTTTGTTTGGTTGGTTGGTTGGTTGGTTGGTGGTTAGTTGATTTTTCAAGACAGGGTTTCTCTATGTAACAGCCATGGCTGTCCTGGAACTCAGAGATCCCTGTCTCTGCCTCCCGAGTGCTGGAATTAAAGGCATGTGCCACCACCTCCCAGCTGTAAGGAAGTCTTTATTTCACAGTCCTATTAGACATTCCTGTGCAGTGAAACTGTATTGCTGAGCAAACAATTATTTTACCTTGTATTTTCTGTAAGAACAAACTGACAATTCATACAAAGCAACTGCAAATCATATATATTTATACATTTAAAGTCAAGAAAACTCCAGAGATGAGTCGGTTTGCTGGTGACTACTAGACAAGCACTGTGGGTAACTGCACTTTGCCCTGTGAAGAATAATTCCCAAGGTCACTAATGATCAGGATTAAGAATGAACAAGAAAATACTGCACTGCTCTAATCTTTAAATAACACGAAAAATTTTTAGTGATCCTTACTTCAAAAATATACATATTTGGGTGGCTGGGCATAGTGAGCATGCCATTAATCCCAGCACTAAGGAGGCAGAGGACAACCCGATCTACAAAGCAAGTTCCAAGCTAGTGGGGGCTTTATAGTAAGGCCCTGTCTCAAAATACACACACATACACACATGTACACTTAGGCACCAACTTAGAATGTATGGGTGTATGTACATGTTTGTGAGTCTGTGTGTGCGTCTGTCTTGGGGGAGGAGGCAGTGCTGGGGACTGATCCCAGGGCCTGATGATAAGCTAAACACAAACCCTACCAACGAGTTACACACACACACACACACACACACACACACACACACACACACACACCGG
The DNA here is from genome assembly GCF_000317375.1 of Microtus ochrogaster. NCBI lineage: Eukaryota > Metazoa > Chordata > Mammalia > Rodentia > Cricetidae > Microtus > Microtus ochrogaster. The sequence continues at coordinate 2,171,285 of NW_004949095.1, forward strand.
TGCCTAGGACTTATAGACAATAAAACAGAAACAGAAAGCCTTTGCCTGAGAAATTTTACTATCCTAAAAAAAGAAACTTGGCATTATGGGTCCTGAAAAAAAAATAAGCTTCTTAAAGGAAACAAGTTTCCAGCTAGCTTCAGCTCTTTCCTTGTTCTGAGAGCAAAGAACAGCAGAACAAACAAAGAGGAGATGTCTTCAGCTTTGAGAAAGTCATTCTGTGGCCTGTCTCCAAAGCTTAATGAATGCCGCTCTTTCTCTCTTCCAAAGCCAGGGTCTGGACATATTTAATTGTCAAATTTAACCCTGCACTTCACTGTCAGGTTGAGAACGAAGACTTGTGATTCACCAAGACAAGGGAAGACCATCAGATGCCTCCTGCTTCACAAGCCAAGCCCTGAGTGAGCTTTAAACCACTGACCCAACAGCTCAATCGCAGCTCCTGTCCCCAGTGCAAGCAGGAAAAACAAGATCAATAACACATTCCAGACACATTGAACAGATTCTCAATGAAGACGGTATGCCCAAGTGACCAGTAAGTGACACAAGAAGCTGTTTTTTCACACTTGTTGAGTGTGAGTAAGGATTTATGGGGAAGGGGATCTCCTCCCAAAAGAAGCTGGGAAAATAAAGCCCAAAAGACCACACACGGGATGCTCTGAGCAAAGGGACAGTAAAGGCTTCTCAGCAAATAAAGAAAATCAGACCAGAAAACAGAACTTAAAGATGTCAATTCAAAGAGGTCACAATCTTTTAGAAAGAGCAACCAGGCTAAAAGCAACCTACTGGTGAGAGCATTTACAGTCATCAGTGAGAAAGGGGACTTACGGGTTCCTAGAAACACTGACTTAGTAAAAAAAGTTTTAATGGCGAGAAAGGGAACAAGAAGCTATGGTGGGAAGAACAGGAAACGGAATACACAGAAATCACAAAATCGGCTTCTGAGAATAAAAACAGAACCTATTCCCAACTCAAAAACTATCTCAAATCAATACGGCCAGGTTCCTAGCAAAATCACACAGGGCTTTAGAGATGAAACTTCCTCTCTGTAAAAACAAAACAAACAAACACTAATACAGAGCTTGTACAGGGGCAGACTGCTTGCCTACCATACATAAAGCTTAGAGTTTGAGCCCCAGCAACACATAAAACCTGCGATCCCACACCTGGGATTACACACTTGGGAGATCGAGGCAAGAGGATCAGGAGTTCAAGACCACCCTCAGATAGAGAGTTCCAGTTTGAAGCCAGACTGGGTTACATGAAATTCTTTCTCAAAAAAATAAAAACAGCTGAGTGGTAGCAGAGTATGTCTTTAATACCAGTACTCAAGAGGGAGAGGCAGGCGGACCTCTGTGAGTTTGAGGCCAACCTGGTCTACAGAGCAAGTTCCAGGAAAGCCAGGACTGTTATACAACACAAAGAAATCCTAGGAAGGGCTGGAGAGATGGCTCAGAGGTTAAGAGCACTGACTGCTCTTCCGGAGGTGCTGAATTCAATTCCCAGCAACCACATGGTGCCTCACAACCATCTATAATGAGATCTGGTGCCCTCTTCTGGCATGCAAACATACATGGAAGGAATGTTGTGTACATAATAAATAAATAAATAAATAAATAAATAAATAAATAAATAAATAAATCTTTTTTAAAAAGATCCAGGAAAAGCAAATAAATAAAAACAAACCATTAAAAAACAACCAATACAACATCAAAAAAAAAGGTCTGGTCTTATAGAAATAAAAATATTTCTTCTAAGTATATAATTTTTATATTTAGTAATTCATCTACCCAAATGACAAATAAATCTATTAAAATTTGTCCTTTCATTTGGGCATAGTGGCACACATCTTTAATCCCAGTCCTTAGAGGCAGAGGACAACAGATCTTTGAATTCAGAGCCATCCTAGTGCACACAGCACAGTCGGTTCTAGGCTAGCCAGGGCTGCGTATTGATATTCTGTTTAAAAGAAAGAAAGAAAAGAGAAGAGAAAAAGAACAAAGGATAAATTCATCCTTTCAAATTATCCGTTTGGCTTTTATTTATGCATATAAACGTTTTACCTCCATGTATGTACATGTGTCAGGTACCTTGAAGTCAGAGAGGGCATTGAATCCCCTGAAACTACAGTTTGGTTGCTAGTCACCATATAGATGGTGACAATTAAACCCAGGTCCTCTATAAGACCAACAGTGCTCATAACTGCTGATCCATCTCTCCAGCCCTGCAGAAGTGTGAATTAAAGAACTTTATCCATTTGCTTGGATAATTTATCAATTGCTGGTTTTGTGTTAAACTTTTATGCATCAATAACTATAGAAATGGTACACCTCACAGCTAACATTGTGCAATCAAATGTGGTATGTAGCCATGACTCTTTAGCTGTGACTCTAAATTTTAAAAAGCTCGGAAGCACAGATGTTTTGTTGAACAGCAAAATACATCCTTGTGTGAGACTATCCCAGTCTTTAGTCACCTTATTTTATGTGAACACACTTTTCAAGCAAAACATTAGTTATCATATATAATATGTATATATATACACACCCATTTTACTAAATTTCCAGATTTCATGTATTCCTAACTCTAAGATTCCAGAAATAAGACTGTATGGTCATGTGACCAACAAATCATTTAATGAGTAGTGTTTTGTCACCTTAGGAATTTTGTTTCTAAAACACATCTGGATTTTAAAACAGCCCTGATTCATCTGTCATTGCTGAAGGTAAACAATGCTGGCTAAATCAAGACTCGTCCTTTGCGGAGGTATTCTGGCACAATGTGGACAGATACGCTCCGCAAGACGTGTCTGCCATGGCCAGCCTATCAGTTCAGGTGCACACCAGCCCAGAGAGCTCAGCAGCCATCAGGAGCTGGGAGCGTGAGAGTGGAAACATCACATGGAAAGGTGCATCTGAGGCAGGAACACTGAGACAGAGGGCCTCCTGCGAGGCTGTGTCTTCTATCTATGACCGGGACGCTGCGCCCACAACGTCTCAACAACAGGGAAGCCTAAAGAAGACCTGGAAAAAAGCAATACCAACCAATGTGCAAGCATGGCCGGGGAAATGTGACAAAGCCCCACACTCAGATGCAGAACTGCAGGCAACTAATGGCTGCAGAGAGAGGGAGAATCAACCTCCAGGGACAAGCCCACGAACAGGTTATCCAATTCCAGCGGGCTGTCCTAAACATGTACCTGTAACACTGAGGAAGTGTGTGTATAAAATAACTAAAGAATAGGAGACTGTGAATCTGAGAGGGGGTGGAAGAGTGGGAAAGAGGAAAACTCATATATGAAATTCTCAAAAATAAATAAATAACAAGTTTTAAATTTAAAAAAGAAAGTGAACTCTGCAAAGGCGGGGAGGGGAGGAGGATGTAGGCCTTCCTTAGGAGGCTGTCCGAGACTGGGGTTGTCAGGGCTCTCCGAGAACATGCTGGCTGCTGTCCTCTAACAGAATCACTCTGAAGAAGCCTTCGTGAGACTACAACATGGGGGAGGGGAGCTGCAGCACAGGAGCTGGCAAGCCCAGCTCTAGGGGAAACGCTGGCATGCAGAGCTGTCTGCCAAAATCTGCTCTCATTCCCCTTGTCATAATAGTGCAAATGACGTGTGCCACATTCAGGTCTTAGTCTTAGCGTTTGGACACACATTCCTTAACAGTGTGGACCTATTAGGAAGAGAGAAGCGCCTAGCCCTCAAAACCAACCATACGTAAGATAGCACCCTAAGGAATGGCAGATTATTACCATAAAAAGCTCCCATGTCCCAGATGGCTTTGCAGACCAGAGCTACCCTGAGGCCTTGAACCACTTACCACAGTCCTACCACATGAAAGAAAAACAAATATCAGTGTTTTTGCAAACGACTTCATTGTTGGGGATCTTTGGGACAGAGGCTTAGTTAGTGTCTACCCAATAGCGCTAGGCTAACGAGGAAGCTACTCCGTCCCGTTCCAGACATCCAAAGTCAACCCTATCTAAAGGCAAACTCCGCCTGGGAAAATGGCTGCTTCTTATACTCTCCAGCATTCTGTGGTCACAGTCCTCCAAAAGAATCCATAGAATTCATTCATTCATTCTACAAGCTTTTTCTGAACGCTGACCACCAGACAAAAGATATTACACTATACACACACACACACACACACACACACACACACACACACACACACACACCGCAGACACAAAGTAAATGGGGGCCAAGGTTAGTGAGCCTTTCCTGGGCCAAGTCCTCTACACAGTACCTTTAACCAGGAATTTAAGCTCAGACCTTCTCAGCCTTGTCCCCATCATTTCGCAGGACCTTTTGCATAGTAGGCTTTCTAAATATTTGTTATTTAGAGAGACTAGGAAATCACTGGGTATAAAGTTAGCTTCGGTGAATTCACCTAGTGGGAGCATACCGGCAACCATACAGCACCCCTCATCTCACAGGACCGAAATGTTCCCACCAAACCGAGTCAGGTGAACTGTGGACAGGGCACAACACAATGACAAACACTCAGACTGGCTAACGGTCTTCCTGGAGGGGCTGGAAGTCCACTAGAGAGTCAGGAAGGAGAGTGCCTCTGTGGTGTGCACATGTTCACTGCGCCTGAAGTGCACAGCAGAGACAGGCACGCCACCCGGCCGCTGCACCTTCCATCAGTCAGGCCGGCGCAGCTCTCCTGCACATCTTCATCACCCCCATGTGTTTAATGTGAACTCTGCTGAGCACAGACTCCCTTTTCTGTAGCTTCCCAATTTAATTTCACTGTTAATAGAAAGCTAGCATTTAAATGGCTACTTCTGACAGATCTTCTATCACTGGATAAAAGAATCTCAATACTGGTGGGAACCATAAGGGTCCCAGATAGCTGTTCTGGGACATCATTTGCCTGATATCTCTGTAGGTAGCAGGAGTTTCTGTCATTCTCATGGCATTTCCTGTCTGTCACAGAGGGTCCCAGGATTAGGGTTAGGGCTCAGGATCCGTTGATTCGTATGTTCTCCCACTAGACCACATGCTTGCTTTCTTCTTCTCTCCGGCTCCTTGAGATATAGTCTAGCTATGCAGATCAGACTGCCCTGGAACTCTAAGTCCTCCCGCTAGGATTACAACCACGCCACACCATTACATCTCCTCGGTTTCCACCTGTCCTGTATTGTTTTTACCTCCGATTCCTCCAGCAATGCTCAAAGCCATCTTCTAACCTGCCCATCAACTCTGGCCTCCTGTAGAGTCCCCACCACTCACTCATCCTGCACACAGATTTCCTGTTGGTCCAGTCAGGACAACCCGCAGCCTCTGAGATCCACAGTCACCCCACAACCAGAGCTACCTCCCTGCTTGAAAGCCAACAATGCTACATTCTTTTTTCTTTACCTTCATTTCTATCTAATTTATTAAGACTTAATGTTCCCAATGCATAAGTAAAATGGAACAAGTGCTACATTCAACATTCCACTTGCTAAGTTTCAGGATGCCATGTCTGAAGCTGTCAAATGTTCCCCTGCAGATGTCTGAAGCCTAGAATCGTGAATGGCCTTTCCAGTCCTGTCTTTAGCTTTTCTGACAACGTTCCTGGGCTTCCTTGAGACTTCCTGTTTGATTAACCACACACTTGGGTGTTCAAGCTCCATGTGTCCATTATTCCCCATAAAGGGACTGAGGAAGTAACCAGCCAGCTAAACACAAAATGATGTATGAACAGAAACAGCTGCATATGAGCAGGGGCCGAAGAGACAGTGGGATCCAGGCAATCTGTGAATTTCAAAAACAAGGACTATTTAGTCAGGCATGGCTAACAGGCTGCTGACTGAGGCATTGGAGGCCCATTTCATAACCGAAGATCACTAGAGCCATGGATGAATCTGCTTCTAGTTACTTCCAGCCACATCCTCAACACCACCCCCACCCACAGTCTGCCCAAGGGACCAAGCCTGCTTCTCCGTCTCCTTTCTCTCACAGAAAAGCCAATACCAACTAAAAGGCTTCCAAAAACTTTAACATCCATTTTATTTCCCAATCTAAAAAGCAGGCCCTCATGCCCTTCCGTAAGGCATGCTACAATGAGTAACAGGAGCACAGATACAGATACAGATTCAAGACAAGTCCACATTCTCCAGACATCTGGAAGGTTTGTCAGTTTCCAGAGTCAGTTATCTCGTCACTGTCTGCATCCACCACTGCCGCCTGGGCCAGGACATCCATCCCAGCTTTACAAGGTAGGCGACCTAAAACCAAAGACTTCTCAGAGTGATTCCCAAAAGTCCACCAGAGGTCAACACGGACTTATTCCTTGGCATGTGGTAAAAACATTAACACCAGTAATAAACAGGCTTGAGTTCTAAAGCAATCCTAATAAAGTAAACAAATTTTATCACAGCTGCATTACAGATGTTTCCACAAACTTTCATAGTCTGTAAAATTCTAAGAATCTGTAGTCTCTAGTGAATTTTCTATTGCGTGCATTTATCTAGAATACTCACTATAGATTCCAAGCCTGTGTAAAATTGCTCTACAAAGTCAATCCGGGCATGAAGTCTCCTGAATACAGCATTTTTTCCCACAAAGGAATCTAATGTATATGATCACTCCCCATCCCATAATCTCCATTCTTGGACCCCAGTTTCTTCCCACGTCCAAAATGAACATTGCAAGGAAAATTCCAGGATGCTTACTTGTATGAGATTATGATCTTAAAAGAAAAAATCATCTGGGCATGAGGGTGCACAACTTTAATCCCAGCACTCAGGAGGCAGAGGTCAGCCTGTCTACATAGAGAGTTTTGGGCCAGCCAAGACTACGTAGTGAGACCCTGTCTCAAAACAAACAAACAAGCTGAGGGGCTGATGAGATGGTAAGGCAGGCTAAGAACACTTGCTGCTGCTTCAGGGGACCCAGGTTTAGTTCCTAGCACCTCTCTCAAGCATCTTACTGTCTATGACAGGGGACTTTACACCCCCTTCTACCCCAACCCCTAAAGGCACAGGCACACAAATGACCAGCACAGTCACTAGCCCTATCGTCAGACTATTTGATGCAATGAGTAGCAATGACTGAGGACACACCTCCACAGATTACCACAAGCTGAGGCAACTACACCCGCATTAACTTTCTAAATTTTTACTTATTGGATGTGTGCCTCTCTCCGTGATGTATTGGTGGGTGCACAAGCCATGATGTGGATGTGTGCCTGTTTGCAGGCCGGACAACAACTCTGTGCAGTCAGTTCTCTCCTCCCACAACTACTCAAGTTCCAAGACTCAGACTCAGGTCCCCAGGCTTGTATAGTAAGTGAGCCATCTTACCATCCCCAATTTCTCCAATAAGAGATTAAAATAACATAAACTAGAATCCTTTGCCTAAAGTTTTTTTTTTTTGGGGGGGGAGGTGTTGTTGTTTGTTTGTTATTCAAGACAGGGTTTCTTTGCATACCTATTTCCTATCCTAGAACTCACTCTGTAGACCAGGCTGTCCTCAAACTAAAGATCCACCTGACTCTGCATCCCAAGTACTGGGATTAAAGGTGTGCGCCACCTCTGCCCAGTTGCCTGAACATTTTTCTAAGAGTTTAAACTTTCCTGAGGACTTCCTGTCATTGTTTGAGTCTTGTGCTCCTAATGTTGCTAAAGATGACTCAGAATCTGTGATCCTCCTGCCTCTACTTCCAGGTGACTGAATTAGTCATATTTAGAAATTACTATACCTATATTTAGAATTTACCTCTATTCCTCACTAACTCTGTAACTTCATTATTGCTATTCTAGTTAACCATTATCTTGATCCATTTTCTGTTTCTGCTGTGTAAGAATATCTCAAACTGGGTAATTTAAAATAAAGATAAATGGATCTGTAGACTGAGATGTCCCAAAGCCTGCTGGTACCTACCTGGTAAGGGTCTTTTCTGTGGAGTGTAACATAGTGGAAGCATCAAGGGCCAGGGGAAAAATAAGATAGGAAGAGCCAAACTCACTTTCACAATAAACCTACCACCACACCAAAGACAGGAGGCCATTTATGGCAGCTCTTCGTAAACTAACCACCTCCCTTTCAACACTGGTAGACTGGGTTGGTTTCCAACACATGAACTTGGTAAACACATTTAAACCACAACAACTGCATATTCTGAATGTGCTCACGTTCTAGAAACTAAGGTTCTAAATGTTGTAGGTGAAGGCCACAAAATTTAAATTCCCTATCAATCAACTAATTCTTACATTGCCAAGGTGCTATTCCTTATTCCTAAGATGGTCACAGATTTTGGAAATATGCAGGCAGACTATTCCTGCCTTTAATTACAACGTGAGCTGAAGGAAGGGAAATTATTACTTCCTAGTCCTTACCAACTCATTTGGTGACGTCCCTATACCCTTTCTAAGCTCTTCTCTTGGAAAAACTAGGGCATTTTCATTCTCTTAGAAAGAAATTGATAGAATACCCCTGATTCATGCTTCTATATTAACAACTGGGGGGGGGGGACCAGGGGCGAGGGATTTAAATTCACCACTCACCCCTGTCCCATGCAGCATGGAGTGTCACCATCCCAGCAGAAAAGGAAGCTGACCAAAGCCTTTCAGAGGCGTCGGAGCTCCTCCTGTGGTGGCACAGCCACGTTCACCACCCAAGCGCGAAGACAAGAATGAAGTCGGCCTGAAAGGGAAGCAGAAAGGACAGGGGCGGAGACAGAAGGACAGAAACCCATCAGCCAGCTCATGGAAAACTCTAGTTAGAAGTATTTGGGACTGGGTTGGGTTGGGTTGGCATTTGCTTATTGGTTTGTTTGTTTGTTTGTTTTAATCCTAAATTCTAGAAGTGGAAGTGAACTATGACAGGGAGAAGCACACAAAACAACAACAACCATTGCAAACACTAGTCCTAAAGGAAAATTATGACACCCTTCTCAGAAATAAGAGACAAAACAAAGCAAAACAACAGTAACCTTTAAGTGAACCTTAGTGCAGTGATGCTCTCGAAAGATTAGAAAGAAGGGGGGTTGACTGCTTGGCAAATTTGCATATGCAGAAATCAAGGTGAATGGCACACTCCGGAGCCTGAAAGAGGGTCACAGGGACAAAGGAAACTTACTGGGGTACAGCAGCTATCTCTCTATCAGCCAATTAAAAAGTGCATTAGATCTGCTGGCAAACTTTAGTGACAGACACACAAAGCCACCAAGGAAGGGTCAGAATTTACTGGGAGCAGAGGAGAAACAGAACAGAATTGGAGATCAACCAGGCCACCTTCAGGCCTTATCTTAGTGATGTCAGATAAAGGGAACAGGTGAACCGAACTCAGCAACCAGAAAAGAGTTGTGGCCAAGGTAGGAAGCAGATAAGGTGGCATTCCCCTGCATAAAGAAAGTTTACTGACCACCCTGCAGAATAGCAGAGGACAGACTTTCCCCTTCCTATCAGTAGACACTGACAAAACCCAGGGCCTCATTCTCAAATTTAATAAATTCCTTCAACATTCCAAGTGCCATAAGACTAAACACAACTAAAGTTCACCGAACCTAACAGTTGCCCCTTTAAGAGAGTCTCCTTCACAAATAGGTACAAAGCCCTCCTTTTTTTTTATAACAGAAAAATCCAAATCCAGACGTTTTCAAGCAAAATCAGAGATACCAGGCTTAGCTCTCCGATGCGAAATACTTAGTCCTTTGCCCAATTTAAGGTCTCTATAGTCCACTGCCTCTCGTGCGCCAAGTCTGCTCTCAGGAGGCAGAGTGACAAGGGCGCAAAGCAGTCAGCTCAGGAGTCCACCAACACCCACTGTGTGACCACAGAAAAACCACGAATCTTCTCCTGGTTCTTCAGAGACACTAGCTCTGGAGACTGAAGGACTGAGAGGCACCCGGCACAGGCTTCAATACGTTACCTTCTGCCCTTGCTCTTAGCCAGACGACTGAGAAACAGTCCTCTGCCTGCTGTTAGCCAGTTTCCAGAGACTGTGCCCTTTACCCCAGGAAAGGGAGCAATGCCTTCACTGTTACCTGATTATTCTTAGAGCTTGTTCAAATAATTCAGCCTTCCTGAAAAGTCCTTCATTCAGACCCACTAGTTTTTTTCAAGACCCGGGAAGCTTCCCCTGGCTGACTTCCCCTGGCCTCTTAAGGTGCTCCACAGACACTCCCTAGCACTTTCTAAACGTTCAGCTGAATCATTTTTCGCATGGATGACTGTTTTTGTCTTATCCCCTCAAGCACATTACAAATTCTCTGTGTCTTCAGTATCCATTACACATTACAATATCCTTAAATAAATTTTTTCTCCCTGGCTGCCTTTTAAATAATGTCTTTGTCCAACAAATAGAAACCCAATGCAACAAGCTCAGTCATTTTGAGTGGGGAAAACTCTTCACGTAACTAGAAATATGTCCCAAGAGTCACCAGTTCCTCCAAGAAAGCCACACAATTCAAGCTTGGATGTACTACATCTAACAGACTCCATGACAAGTCACACCTTAGTAAAGATTAAAGGAAAGAAGATGAAGTCTTCACAGCAGAGAATATTCGGGAATCAGAAAGTCCATTATTTAAAAAGAAGTAATTAAATAAATCCTTGACATTGCGGCCAACACGGACATCACACATATATCCTTAAAGTCTCGAAACCTGGGTCAACAACCAGAAGATTACAATTTTACATCACCTGGGGCATCAACCAAATCACAGCCTGCTTTAAATGAGGAGAACCAAGAGGTCCCCTCACCCTGCACACCCCCTGTGCTCTGCCTCCGAGGCCTGCCCTCAGAGCAGCTCCTTGGGAACCTCAACTGACAGAGGCAACTTGAATCAGCTGGCTCCTTTGTTCCCTCAACAGAAATTGATTGTCACTATTAATGCCAGCAACTTCCAGATGAAGAAAAAGAAAGGAAGAAAAATATCTCTTGGCTCTCCCAAATCCTGTGCTTGCCTACTTAAGCCAGATTAATTCCATGAACAAATCACCTATATATTATGTGCTAGCATTAGTTAAAAGCACACCTGTAATCTCAGCAGCTGGAAAGTAGGGGCAGGAAGACAGCTTCAAAGTCAAAGCCAGGATAAGCAGCACAGCTACATAGTGTGTTTGAGGCTAGCCTGGGCTAGCAAGATCCTGTTCTCTAGAAGGAAGGAGAGAAGGATGGGAGGGAGGAAGAAACATGGAGAAGACCTATTCTGAAAATTAAGTTTTCCACCAATTTTTCAAAACAAGAAGATGTGATAAAAATCCAAGAAATGAAACAATAATTCAGTGTTGCCCTCAGTCCAGCAGGGAGGCACTCCACAGCTGGAAAGCAGAATGAAAGGAGGAGCTGAGGGACTGGACTCCCTGGAGCTTCAGGAGAAAACAAAGCACATTTCCTAGTTCACCTCCCAGCTCAACCAGAGGTGTTCCTCCCACAAGAGATCTGAGTGTGCATTGTCCAAGAAAGAGATAGTGGCTTTATTCCATTTCATGAATATGTAGCTGCAGAGGGCACCAGACTGACTGGGCCCAGTTATTTTCGGCTGGCCTCTGGAAGACGGCACAGGAAGAAACGCAGATGGACTCCAATGAGCTTTCTGGGGGCCTCTCGATTTTAAGAACCAGCATCTAACTTTATCATCTTACGAGAAAAAGAGCCTACAAACCCCAGAAGGGCCTGCTGACAAATCTCTGGGCGAGCAACCAAGACAGGGCAACAGTACACGGGTGCACGGCCATCTTGAAACCCTACGCTGAAATTGACCATTTAAGACAAGATGGGCTCATCCCTTATTTTTAAGTCTCGGGAATTTGGAGCAGTAAAAACAAACAAACAGCTCCGCTCTGAACTTTGACACTTCTCCCTAAACCCAGAGAATGGCAGCATGGTCGCCAATTCAGTGCAGCTGGAGATTAGAGGCAAGCAAGGCCAGGTTATGTTCTACCCCTAAGCAGGTGCTAGCTGAGTCCACCTGCCCGCCTACTACACCCTGCTCTGCGCCTAGAGCTGTTCGCGATCACTCCAACAGCCCAGACTGCTCGCCTTCTAAATAATCTCAAACCAATCCACACATGTAAAGCAAGAGAGACAGCGCAGCACCCCTTTTCCCTTCGATGATCTGATAACCCTCCACAGGGAGCTTTTTCAACAATAGACAGGAGCATATATATGTTTAGCTAAAACTTGTTTATGACCATTTCTTAAAAAAGAAGAAAGTTAACAATACAATTTCAAAACTATACATTTATGTGTGAAAATTTATGAGTAGTTTTCTCATACACATTTATATAGACTGGAGTCTGGGGAGATGGCTCAGCAGTTAAGAACACTTGCTGCTCTTCCAGGAGCCAGGTATGGTTCCCAGAACCCAGCTCACAGCCCTTAACTGTTTGTAACTCCAGGTCCAGGCATCCAACACCATCGTCTGTCCTTCAGAGATACATACAGACTGTGAGATGCAAACGTGCAAGCAAAACACTCCTATACATAAAATAGAAATCCTGCTGACTTCAAGTCATGTCTTAATTTTTCTTATTAAAAAAAAAAAGACAGATGGAAGTAGTAGTTCTACAGTTCCTGAAGTGGAGAGGGGGCGGCAAGATTGCTCCAAGATACAGGCCAGCCTAGACTACAGATCAGCCTGGGCGACAAAGTGAAAGCCTGTCTCAAAAAGCAAGATAAAATAAAATGACGTCGTTTTTTTCAATCCTGTATCACTTCAATACCTTAGTACTTTCAAAGTTATAGAAATAAAATTCCTATGTGCCACAGTTCATTTCAGACACAACACTGACACAAGCCTTGGGAAAGTAGAGATGGCATTGATAAAAACACACAGGAGCTCAACGGTGCTGCTCTGAAGAATGTAAATTAATGTATAGTTCTCTAGGGCATGCGTAATTCAGCCCGTCACTTACTCCACCAACAGCTACTGAACATGCTACCAGACTCACTGCTGAAACACTGAAGACCCAAGAGCTCCAGTCTCCATCCAAATGGTCAAGTGGACCCTCTTTGTCCTTGCATTGATCAATTAACTAATTGTAACATAAACAGAGATCACCAAAACTGTGCAGTAGGGCCAGACAGTAAATACTTCAACTTCTATAAGCAGGAACATATAGTCTGTCCCAGTTATTCAGCTCTGCCTCTGTAGCAATAAAAACAGTCATAAACAATGTTATTAAATGAGCTTAACTTTGTTCCAATAAAGTTTGGTGTATACTATGATTTGAATCTCATGTAGTTTTCAAGTCACAAAACATTTTTATTCCTTTAATCATTTTTTGTAGCCAATTTAAAAAGCGTAAGTTACTCACAGCTCCTACAAAACTAGATGGCAGGCCTGAGACAGACTTGGGTCAGAGAGCTGTGGTTTTCTTACCCCAAATCTAAGGACACAGATTTCTTCATCTAGACCACAATTAGGCAGGAGGCCAGGGCTAGGCCCCAGGACTCACTGTCCATCAGAGGTTTTCACAGTACTCAGGGACAGCAAGCAATCAACAAGGGTTAATTGTACTTAACTAAAGGATGACTAAGTACCAGACCTCCTTCAAAGACTTTCCCATTATCTGAGAGAAGAAACACACACCTGTGATCTCAACCCCATCAGAGGCTGAGGCAGGAAGAGAGCCTAAGGCCAGACATTTCAGGACAGCCTGAGCAACATCACCAGACCCTTCCTCAAACTAAAACAAAACAAAATCACAAAACCTTTCGATGCAGCCTAGAGGCAGAAAAGACAAGAAAGAGATAGTGGTATATGATGATAGAGACTGCCCAGAGGTGTGAGAGAAGGCACAGCCTAGGCCAGGAAGTGGGGACAGACATGGGGCGACAGAGAAACCTGGAAGGACTTCTGCCTGCCTGAGTGGCTGACAGCTGGGAGAAGTGTTCCAAACCGAAGCCAGCCCTCTGTGTTCAGAAGCAATAAAAGATATACCTAGTTATTGAAAATGTCCAGAGCCTATAGCACCTGGCCCAACAGGACAAAGACTTTGGACATCTTACCAGAAAACTTGAGGAGCCACTAAGGAACTTTTCACTAAGAAATTATAGATAAGATACATGTCTTTAGATCAACTGGTATTTCTGAAATATGGAGACTCCAATCCTGACCGTTCCCCACTCCTGGTGGGCTGACATGGGGAGTTTACAATGAGGAATAGCTGATGAATATTTAGGAAACACCAGACTTTAACTGATGAATATTTAATAGACACAAGACTTTGGATTTTGACATGATCTTTCCCTGGGCTACAACTAATGTAAGTACTCTTAACCAATCCTGGGAGGGAACCTCAACTCCAGTCAACCACAAGCGTTAACAACTACTCTCAGGACACTCGTGCTAGGGACGATGCCCAGGAAGCTAGCTGCACCAGACGCACCTTCATGTTATGATGGCTTCATTAAGGGCACAACCCCATTGGAAACTGAGAGACATCTGTAGAAGGAGCAAAATTGGAGACTGAAACAAATTTGTCAAGATGTGACACTAGTCTGGTGAAATTCAATGAGGGGCCACACTGGTTCTCTTTGAGCTGGACAAGATGGCAACAGGTAAATTTAAATATGGCTCCATCCAGTCATCCCATATTAATTGTATCCAGGCCACTGGATCCAAAGAAAGAGCTAACCTAAAACTGAACTTTAAATTTCCAAGTAGCAAACAAAGATTTGAGACTAAGAGATGTCCCTTTGCGGACCATAGGCGTAAGAATTTGGAAATGTAAGTTAAAAAGGAACAACGACCTAAGGAAAATCAAGGAAGAAAACCAAAGGAGTCTGGTGTCTCCAAGTCATTCTGCATGTGAGCTTTTATTCAAAAGGAATAATCCAGATATTTTAAAGATATTTGCTAGAGAAACTATTAATTTGTTCACTAAGACGTCCACGACTTGGTTGCAGCAGGATTTCCAGGATTGCACCTACCTGTGGGTGCCTTCATGGAGCTACAAGACATTACCCACTGGCAAGCTGGAGGCTTTACAAATGGTAAGTTATTATAAGGACCCTCCTGCTATCAAATGGTAAAAGCACTACAAGTTTAAACTCCACTGAGAAGAGTATCAGCTCTTAGGGCAGGGCCCTCAATCTTCCACACCTTTCTATCAAGCACTATGGTATGCATTTCTTAGGTATTTTAAAAATGTTTGTGGGAATATCTGGCAGTAATCTGAGAATGTATGCACACAGAGAGGGGGTACATGGCAAAAAGCATACCCAACTTCCTAAAAGGATTTAGAACTGAAATAACCCAGCGTTACTCCTCCCACACCAACATGGCCAAGGATAAACTGACGGAGAGGGATGCCTCAGAGGTCTAACTTTTCCTCTCATGTGTACATTTTCTTCTGGGTGCCTTAGAAAAATGGGAGAAGGAATTTGCAGAGAAAGCAATGAGGTGTAGAACAGGGAAATAGCCAACAGCAACTTTTATAAAACCGCTCAACTACTGGCCATTAAAGAACAGCTCCTTGGCGTCTCAAGTTGGAACCTGCAAATGTAAATCAGGCCTTTGTGAGACAAACTAAAATAGTGTCCCCTCAGGGTGCACAAATACCACAGTGAAGTCACCAGTTTGAGCTACTCCCTGACACAGGCAGAGCCCATATTACAAAGGTTTTCCCGGGAGAAACGGAAAATTTGCTGTTTGTTTCATGTTACGGGAGGGCCAAGTCACCTATGGGTTGATTCTGATTTATACACAAGAGGTTTCATACAGATTAAAGAGCTTCCTAGAAAAGCTCATGAAGTGCCTGGGAATTGGGTGCAATGCTAACTTTGGAAGCTCCATAAACTTTGACAGGGTTGCTCTTGTTAACAGTTTCTCAACCTAATTGTTTTAGGAATGAGAAAAGGTTACCTTTTTGCAAGATCAAAACCCTGTCTGCCAAGTTTCCATTCACAATAATTATCGAATTAACTAAAGGGGCCCTTTAAGAAAAACCCAATCCTCAGCTCAACTACAGCACTGCTTTCAACAGGTCCCTGGGTATTGCTACAAACTCACTCACAACTTTATCATCAGATGTAAAAGTTACACTTTTAAACAGCAGCTAAGAAATCTATACAGAGTACTCAGCAAAGATCTGTAAGCGGAAAGCAAAACAGAACTTTTTGGGATCGGGTGCCTGACTGAGACTTCCCTCCACAACACGCAGAAAATACAAAGCGACTTCAACTCTTCGTGGCCAAAGACGCACTGTGCCCTGAACCTTATGTCACTGTAATGGAAGTTAAATAATGGCAGCTGTCAGAATTCATACTGGTTTTCCTCCATTTTTACATAAACTGATACATGATCTAATTTGTAACTGTCAAATGTTAAAATATGATTCGGCCTCCCCCTAAAAGGTACCAATTAAAACGATCATACAGTTACATAAAAACCTGCCATCGGTGGTCTCCCAGCTGGGGAGCTTAGCAACTAAGGACACAATGGCTTGATGCTATATGTCTTACTTGAATTATATCTCATCATGCTTCATTTTCATACGAAAAAGGTGACTCATGATCTTCGCCAAAACGTGCATACTGCACGCCTCTTACGTGTGCTCTGACTTCATAAATTGTAAGGCAGTGTCTCACTATGTAGCTGGGGCTGGTTTGGAACTTGCGATGTATGCCAGGCTGGCCTTGAACGTCAGCCTCCCCGAATGCTCCAACACACCTAGCCCTAGACATGATTTAAGTTTTGCGGTGAGTAAAGTACAACATCAAAAGGAAGCCAGCAAAGCGGCGGCTGGGCCTCCTCTTTCACACCGCTCCCTTGGGTTTCACAGGCTCTGGAGGGGCAAGGCACAATATGCATCACTTGTTTAAGGGTATGTGAAATTTGAACTGGAGGGGAGATTTAATGGATGCACAGAACAGTCATGGTACTTGACTCCATGGGAAATAATTAGTTAGCTACAGCCCACAGAGTAACTGGAGTCAAGGAATGAATATGTTGACTATCAAAACACTCTGATGGCCAGGCCTGGCCAACTTTCCTGAAATTGTTGAGCACAGCATCCATGCATGCATATATACCCGTCATTAAAAAAAAAAAAAGATGGACAGAAACCAGAAAGATCAACCCCATGCCACATAAAGCTCTCCCTTCCCCACCTCCTTCTCCACACACATTTCCTCCAGGACCTCATGCCCAACCCAAGAACAAGTACAGTGAGTTCAGTCAAGACTTCATTCACTATCCAACTAAAATGTGTAAAGCACGTGTTTACAATAACTAGATTGCTATGAAAATATTGTAAATATTTTTCTTAAGAGTAAACCCACTGGGCATGGTTGTTCACACCTTTAATCCCAACAGTCAGGAGGCAGAGGCAGGCAGATCTCTATGAGTTTGAGGCCAGCCTGATCTACAAGGCAAATTTCAGGAAAGCTAGACTAAGACCCTGTCTTATGAATGCCATTTAGCAACCAACGGAAGACTTTTTCAGCAAAATCAAGTCCAAGCATATAGAAAATGTTCGAATGAGGTGAAAGCGCCCTTTGGCCTTGTTAATAACGTGGCCCAAAATAAGCATCTCTGGCTCCCAACAGCAGCCACCTAACCCTAGCACACTGTCTCAGCAGCAGAGAACTGATCAGGGAGTAGTCTATCCCTCTGCAATCACCTGAGACAGACCTCCGCTCCTTGGCCTAGGGCAGGAGGAAAGCCAAGGCTGACGCCATTGTTCAGAACTTTTCAACTGCATCTCAGGCACTTGGGGGACATCAAGGTCTTTTCTTTGGGGTTTTTTTTTTTTATTCTGAAAATGGATTAAGCAAGACTTCAAGGGAATTCAGAATTGAATACAAAAAAATTAAGTAAAAGGTTAAAAATAACTGAACATAAATAGCAAAACTCATTTTGGGCAACTGAACAACTTTCAAGTGCCTTAAAAGAGTCTCGCGAGACCGTGGGCACCCCGGAGGGTCTCCCACTGTCTGGAGAAAGGCACCTGCCCCAAGACTCTACTTCTACACTTTTGTACTGTTCCAAGACTTTAAAATAACCCACTCATTCGTTCAGTCAGTTACTGAAAAGCAAAGGCCTCACAGTTTCATTTTATGAACTTGTTTTCAAAATGTTCCATCTGCCGGGTGAGTCATCCACAAATAAAAAGGTGTTTACTACAAAGGCACTAAATAGTGCTTTTCTAAAACTTATCCCACACATGGTAATTGACACATTTCAAGGCACTTTCTGTCAAGTCACAGTCCTTCTCTGAAACCCTGAATGCTTGGTGTGCTGGAAAGCAATGGAAAGAAAACCATGATCAAAGAATCCTTTGCCAACAAAATGTCCCTTTCAAACATCCCAGATATTATTAGCTCTATAGAACTGCCCTGCGTGCTTTGGACAGGCTTGGGGCAATCTGCTCTCTTTGGAAGTGCTCTAGTCCCAACCACTGGTAAAATCATGTGCTCCAAATGCACTGGGAATGGAAGCTCTACACATCCATAATCCCTTTCCCACACTTACATTATTACACTGTTGAATACGACAACGGAATTTTCTATTCGCTTGTATGTCTCAAAAACGAAGAAAAACTTTTCTAGATCAAGCAGGAACTTTGATCCATCCCAATCATCGGCCTTTCCCATCCATGCTTCTGCCGTGAAGTTTCCCACTATACATACACTCCTTTCCTGAATTCTAAAATGATGCATGTTTCCACACTTGCTTGGATCAAAGCAAACCGGGAAGACGGCGAGGAGAGCTTTTTACACCGGAACAAAACTGCCCGGCAATTACAGTGAGTGTCTTCATTACCTTTTTGTTTTCTCTCCACCAGGATTAGCAGTGAAATAGCTCTTAATTAAGGCTGAACAGCTCTAAAGAACAGTAACTTAAAAGTGAACTTCTACTTTAATTACACATAGGCAATACAGGCAGTAAAGACATTTGCGTCCCTCAAATTCCCTTATCAGAGCTAAGAGCAATCACTCTCAGCCCCGGAGAGAGACAGCTAAACATTTTAAAGACAAGTGTTTAAAGTAGACCTTCAAGACTCTAACGCAAGCATGAGACATGATGGTCCTGCCAGGGGCTTCATTAGCGCTTCAAGGGGAAAAGGGGAGTGGGGGTGTTGGTCCAAAATCCTGACTGTTGAAATATAAAATAATCGGTTGGGTTAAAAAGAGTAAGAAAACAGAGATGCTAGAGTGAGACATGGTGGCCTTCACCGGATGTTCAAAGCAAGATGAATTTGAGAAGTTGGAGAAAGGAATTTCTGTGTGGCCCACGCTGGAGAGCAGACCGTCAGCACGCGGCTGGACAGGCCCCTCGGGCCAGACCAGCGGCTCCAGGGAGGCAGCCCCGGAGCTGGGCCGTGAAGAAGTAGTGGGGAACAGGGCTGTCACTGCTTACCCAGGTGCAGCGTGAGGTTGATGGAGTTGGGGTACTGCACCCCGGCCAGCATGGTCTGGCTTTGCCACCAGGTGGTGTCGGCCTGGTTGTTGTAGTCGGTCAGGAAGGCTGCCCCGTGCTGCAGGTGGAGTTGGCCGGCGTCGCACAGGTGACAGGACTTGGTGACTCCGGTCACCCCAGTCTGCACGCAGTACTCCTCGGGCGGAGTCCCACACGTGTTGGTAGCCACCACGGTCACGTTGAAGGCGGCATTAACAAACTCCGGCATGCAGCGCTGCGGCCGGCCGCCCTCATCCGCGCACTCGTCCATGGCCGCCCGGACACAGCCCGCCGCAGCCGCCAGCACAGCGAGCAGCGGCCACAGCCGCCCCCGGGGCCGCAGGGCCACTTCGGCCCGCCCACCGCCCGTCATCCCACCACACTCGGGCCCTCGGCGAAGGCTGGGGTGCCCCGAGGCTGCTCCTCCGCTGCGGGCCGAGGCCGGGCTGTGGACCGGGCTGGCGGCCGAGAACCGGGCGCAGAGCCGATGGGTGGGCGTCCTGGGCGAAGACCGCGCAGCCTCCGCTGCCTCCCGGTGTGCAGCTCGCACTGTGCGCCGACCCCCGACTTCCGAGCGCGCACCCGAGAGCGCGCCCCAGGAGGAAGGAGCAGGGGGTGGGGTCTGCTGGGTGGGGTGGGATCTGGCGGAGGAGAAAACCCAAGACCGGCCTCCTCGGCAGCTCTCGCGGGTCGGGAGCGGCTCCCCGCCCTATGCGTCCTCCCCAGCGACTCCCGGTGGCGGTAGGGGAAACCACTGGCGCTCCGGCCCTGGAGGGCGGTGG
The DNA here is from genome assembly GCF_000317375.1 of Microtus ochrogaster. Lineage (NCBI taxonomy): Eukaryota > Metazoa > Chordata > Mammalia > Rodentia > Cricetidae > Microtus > Microtus ochrogaster. The sequence goes on from NW_004949095.1 coordinate 2,191,416, forward strand.
GCCCGAGAAGGGAGGTGGGCGGGGCGGGAGCAAGAGGGCGGGGCGCGAGAGGTGGGCGGGGCGAGGGAGCAGGAGGGCGGGGCGTGAGATGGAAGAGGAGAGGGGGCAAGAAGGAGGGCTTCTGGATGGGCGTGACTAGAGGTGGGCTGGGCGAGGGTATAAGAGGGAGGGAGGGAGGCCCAAGGTGGGCGGGGAGGGAGCGTGAGTGAAGGGAGGAGGGCGGGACGTGGGGTGTAGGGCACGGGGCGTTGCATGCTGGGAGGGCAGGGGCCTCGGTGGAGATCCCGCACCCTTCTGGAATCCTTCCCCAGGTTCTTCGTCCTAAGAGGATCTTTTGTCCTGGAGGATATCGGGGACTAAGAGGAAATTCTTAAAGGGCGACGCGGGTGGGTGAGGTGGCTCGGAATCTGTCTTTTGACTTCATGATGATTTGGACCGTGGTCCAACCAGGTGTCAGTCCTTAGGGTATAGCCCAGCCACTGCCCGGCGCTGGGGCCTGAAGAACCCCTCAACGGTGCGGCGGCCTGCGTGACCTCGGTCTGGCCACAGTCCCTGGGATGTCTCCTGAGGCGCTGGACAAGCGCTTAACCCCGCGGAGAAGAGACACCCCTGAGTATCCAAGGGGCTGGGTCCAATCTCAGCTTCCGAGTCAATTTCGTGATTTCCTTGCTCTAAATTAAAGTGTAACTGTCATTTACCCTGGCGAGGAAGGAAGTGAAAAGGCTGGGAATGGAATGACATTCTCCCCCTGGATGTGCAGACTCGCTTTGAAATTCTTCCACTGTGTTTGTGTTTCCCAGTTTGCCTTTAAAAGACTCGACATTATCTGGATTCTGACATCTTCCTTTTCGGACCTGCTGAGTCACGGAATAGTGTCAGTGCCAGAATGACTCAGTTGGCAGAGCCCGAGCCAAAAGATCATGAGTTTTAGTCCACATCAGAACTACCTACACGTCTGATAGAAAAAGCAGACAGGGGAAGGGAGGTTGCAGTAAAAATGACCAAGCTGAGAGCTGGGTGTGGCAGCACACTGCTGGAATTTCAACCCAAGATGCAAACAGACCCATAAAGCGAGCGCTCCAGACAACGTTTTAAAAAACTTTCTAACTTAATAATACAGTGATAACAATAAATACGATTTTGGCTTCAGGAGTCTTTTTAAGATAGGGATATTGCTATCTGCAATATGACTCAGCGGGTAAGGCACATGTCACCAAGCCTGACAACCTGAGTTCAATCCCCAGGGACCACACATACCTACATCCACAACCACAACATGGCACTCGTGTGCCCACATATTTAAACACGCACAGCTATATAAACAAATGTATTTTTTTTAAAGATAGGAGTAGTGGGCATATGAAACAATGAAATAAGTAAATGATAGGTACCGATAGTTAGGGTCGGTGTTAGGGCCATGAGTCCTAATGAAGAGGGCCTTAAGGATGATGAACTACTGTGATCCTAGGGGTTACTGTTCAGGGAACTTGGAATACTGAGCCTGCTGGGAATGCATCTGCCTACCTTTTCTGATGAGATGGTAGAGATTATGTGTGCTAGAGGTCTCTAACTCTTTGCCCCTTGGAACTCTTTGCAGAAAGAAAATTGGGAGCTATAATAACATTTTAGAAGGTTGAAGTCTATCCCTGGAGGAAATGAGGTCTCCACTTATTAAACACACCAAATAAATTGGCGTGTGTCTTTTTCATTGTTCTCTTTTGGCTTCTAATGTCCAAAATTAAGTTCAAGCAACTTCATCACAAGCACAGTATCTGTTACTTGTAAAGCACATGAAGGAACCTTGAATTGACAAATGTTGTTGTTCACTGGACTATGTTAAAGTAACAAAGTATTGGGTTTTGTTTTGTTTAGTTTTTTTAAGAAATAAATTGTATCCAACCAATGTGCTTGATGATAAAACTTGGTTTCATTGAGTGGATTAGGGGGACGGGGTGGGGGCAGAGACAGGGGATGAGACCGTTAATAGTCCAGATGGCCTGGCTCCCACGTCAATCCTCCTGCCTCAGCCTTCCCAATGCTGAGATTGTAGACATGAGCCACCGTGCCAGTCATCAATTTGTGAGTATTGATTCAAATAAACCAAAGACTTTGAACTACAATTTTAAAGACAGTTTGAGAAATCTGGACACTGGATGTTGGATGGTAACAAAGTATTTGAAGTACCTGAAGGCATCACAGTTATCAATAGACTTGCTATCCAGCAAAAATAAATAAATAAATAAACAAACAAATAAACTTGATGGCACCTCACTGGGAAGATTTCCTTACATCCACTATAGACTAAGGCAAGAGAATCTTTGGTTCCAGGCCAGTGAGATTTCAAGATTGTACCTTTGTTAGGTTTTTAGCCCCTTACAGTTACCTATGTGTTTGCTTTTCCAGTTTCCAGTCCTTCAGACCTCGTCACCGAGCCCATTGTCTCCACACGTGAGGACATTGTCTTCTCTGCCTTGTTCTTTGTGTCTAGAGATGCTGCCCGTCAACAACAACTAGTAATAATAAGATGGTGCTAGCCTGTACTTATTATGTTCAGTACATCATTTTTTTTTCAGATTTTCTCTGAAGCACCAGATGTGATTGCCTCTGTAGCGCTGAAGAAACTAAGCCATAAGGTTAAGTAACCTCTGACCCCAAAGTAAGAAATAAAACAGGACAAAGGCTGCCTCTCTGGCTCTCTGTGCACAGAGGCTTCCTTCTTCAGCCGTGTAAAGATCATAAGAGGAACGAGGGGGAATGAAGTGCTGTTTTCCACAGCCAAGGTTTCTCAGGTTATCAAATAGGAGTTTAAACTGAGGAGGAACTAAAGTGGTACTAAAAAAAGAATTAGAATTTCTCTCTTCAAAGCTACAGTAATCACACATGGTATTTTGGGTTAGTTTGGAGATCCTGTCTGTGTCTTTGGTACAAATTCTAGCATAACAAGATAAGAGGCCTTATGGAGCTCAGGTAAAGAAGAACAAGAGTCCTCAGTCCCATTCAGTCCTATGTTATCAAATTCAGGCTATCTTAAATTGTGACTCTGGTTTTACGAGGGAGAATAAAAGAGATATCAACATAAGAACCAAAACAACTTTTTTAATAACATAGTTCTTTATTGATTCTTTGGGAATTTAGAATCCCAATCCTGCTTACCTCCCAGTCCCTCCATATTCTCCCCTCACCCTTCAGGGTCCCCACTAAGGGAAACCCCTAAAAGAATCAATTTTTTAAAAAAAGAACACTTTGTTCCTCTGTCTTTGCAACACCTCTTCATTCATCCTATTGGAATCAGGAACTGAAGTGTGTCACCAAGTGTACCCTTTTGTCCAACCAGCCCCACCCACAAAGAGTTCATCACCATGAGTCATTGGTCTGGTTCAAGGCCTCTGGCTACCATCCTCACTGGACCCTCACCGAAACTCCTCTTGGACATCCTGCAGTTGCCCTGAGTCATGGATATCTTATCAATCCACAGAATCACTGCTTTACAAACTCCAGCAGGTCATAGATGGGGTGACCAACCCAAGGCCCAGGATGTGGGTCTGGGTAGTAGCTGAGGGACCACACCACCTCAGTCAAAGAGCAGAGCCAGCTCTCCTAGGCCCATGCCATTGGGACCAGCTCTCCCATGGGGGACATCCATGGTAAGGGGTGGGGCCAGCTCTCCTGCTATAGAGACCAGCAAGGGGCAGGGCCACCTATTCTAGGGTCAGTGAGGGGCGGGTCCAACTCAGCACAACCCTTGGATTTCCATGTGCATGGTTGCTATGACCCCCTGAAGCAACACGGGCCATAGACATCAACTCAGACGCCAGTGGCAACAGAACCACAGATCCAGACATGACTCTTGACAGCAGATTGGGCCTGAACTTTATGGCCCGTGTGGCAGCACAGGCCACCCAGATCAGCATGTCCCCAGGGGGCAGCAAGGCTCGTTGGTCTCAGATAGCTGTCCAGACATGGATCTTGGCATCCCTACAGCCCTCAGTGCTGACAGGAGCCATGGACTTCAACTCAGACCTTTGGTGCTGCTGGTCACAGACCCAGACACAGCCCTGTGCAGCAGCCCAGGCCCAGACAAGATGGCCCCATGTAGCAGTACAGGCTACCAATGTCAGCAACCCTCTCCCCACCACACACACACACACACACACATACACACACACACACACACAGGTTGCAGCCTAGACCCCGAGCATCTGCATGACCTTTGGTGTTACCATGGCTACAGAAATCTACACAGACACTGGCTGTTGTAGGACCACAGACCCATACATGGTCCTCCGCAGCAGCCTGGACCTCATGTCACCATGGCCCCAGGTGGCAGCACAGGTTACTCATACTGGCATGACTCCCACAGCCACATGTCACTAAGACACCAACAAGGTTCCAGGCCGTGGTCCAGACCCCTGGGATCAGCATAACCTTTGATGGTATCAGGAGCTATGGACATCAACACAGACCCTGGGTGCGGAAGGGTCACATCCAAAAACTTTTGTTACAATATGTATTGTATATGCGATACAAAGGAAGAGGTTGTAACACCTAATAGCATTATATTGAATAAGTCTTTTCCTGATTGAGTAGAAATGCTTTGAAACTTTCCCCCATTTACCAGGAAGCTGGCTATATGCTTGTCCTATTAGTCTTTATTATCTTTAGATATTGTCTCTCAATCTTAGTCTCTCTTGTTTTGTTTTTGTTGTTTTTGTTTTGGATTTTTGTTTTGTTTGTTTTTAAAGATTTGTTTTATTTTTTTAAATTATGTATATGGAGACAGGACATGTGCATGTCAGTACAGGTGTCTGTCCTAGGGAGATCAGAAGAGGGCTCAGATAGCCCAGAACTGAAGTTCCAGATGCTTGTTAACAATTTGTTGGGGGTGTTGGAAGCCAAACTCAGGTCCTCTATAGGAGCAGCACAAACCATCCACCTCTGAACCATCTCTCCAGCCCCCAAGGTTTTAACCATAAAAGGATATTGAGTTTGGTCAAAACCTTTTTCAGTATCTACTGAGATAACCATATGATTTCTGCCACTGAATCCATTCGTGTGATGTATTACGTTTGTTGATTTATAACGGTCCCTGAATCTCTGGAATGAAGCCAGTTTAGTCATCATGGATGAGGTTTTTTTGATGTGTTCTTAAATTTGGTGAGTAATTATTTATTGAGAAATGTTGCATTTGTGTTTATCAGGGGATTGGTTTATAGTTTTCTTTATTGTTGTCTTGGTCTGGCTTTTATCAGGGTGATTCTGGCTGTGTAGAGGGTTGGTATCTGTCATTCCTAGTTCATGGAACAGCTGGAGACTCATTGGTTTGCTTGAAGAATTGCTCTAAGTGGTATCTCTTTCTAAATGTGTGAAGACTTCATCAGTCATACCTAGACAGGTCTGTTTTTAAAACACTGTTTGTAGTTGGGTGGTGATGGCACAAGCCTTTAAGCCTACCACTTAATAGGCAGAAGCAGACAGATCTTCATGAGTTTAGTGCCGGGCTGGTGCTGTTCCAGGACAGCCAGGACTACACAGAGAAACCCTGTCTCAAAAAACAAAAAGCATTATTTGTGATAGTAGCTTTCATACTTTATATAAAAATAGTACTATTATAGTATTTTTAAATTTTCTATGTCTTCTGTGATCAGTTTTAGTAAATTCCATTTTCAAGAATTTGTCAATATTATCTATATTTAAATTTTTCATATTAGTGTCTTATTATCTTTTTAATTGTGGCAAGAACTTATTTTGTTCATGAAGTTGGTGTTCCCTGTTTTATTTTGTTCTACTTACTAGGGCTAAATGGTTTTCTTTTTTCTTTCTGTTTTTGTCTTAGCTTACGTACATGAGCGATTTGCCTGCATATGTGTGTGAACATATGCAAGTGCCTGCCTGGTACCTAAGGAGAGCAAAGACAGATCTCGGAACCTCTGGAACTGGAGTTAGGTTATGAGCTACCATATGGGTGCTGGGAACCGAACCTGAGTCCTCTGCAAGAGCAACAGATACTCTTAACTGCTAAGCTGTCTCTCCAGCCCCTAAATCGGTTTCTTAGTCATTTCAAATCACAAGCCTTAACTACATTAGAAGTCCATTGTGCCACAGATCCTACCCATGGGAGGCCTTACCCTCTCTGAGGAGCAGATGAGGGTGGGGGAAGGAGAAGGTGGGGGAATTGGAGGGAAGAAAGGGGAACTGGGATTAGTATGTTAAAAAATAAAATAAAAATATAGGCCAAGAGGGGGGAAAGAAACAAATCACAAACCTTTAGCTTTTTTGTTTAATATTTATGTATTATGTCATCATTTCTCTGTTTTTAATTTTCTGTTTTATTCTTATTCTAGATATGAAATATTTGAAATATTAGATAATTAATTTAAGTCATTTAGTCCTTAACACAGGTACTTAAGAATAAAAACTTCTTCACGGTGTGGCACATGCTTTTAATCCCAGCACTCAGGAGGCAGAAGCAGGTAGAGCTCTGTGAGTTAGAGACCAAACTGATCTATAAAGCAAGTTCCAGGACAGTTAGGGTCGAAGAAGAAGGAGAAGGAGAAGGGGGAGGGGAGTAGGGGGGGAGGAGGAGGAGGAGGAGGAGGAGGAGGAGAAGAAGAAGAAGAAGAAGAAGAAGAAGAAGAAGAAGAAGAAGAAGAAGAAGAAGAAGAACTTCCCTCTAAATACCCCATTAGTTATGTTTCCTAAGTGCTAATGTACCTGGTTCTTGTCATTGTTAGTATTAGTCAACTGAGAATGTTTTCTAATTACTGTTAAAATTCTTTTGATCCAGAGGACATTCACAAGCTTGCTGCTAAATTTCCACACATTTGGAGATTTTGCAAATTCTCTTTACTAGACAGTTAATCATATAGTATTGTTATTGAGAAGTGGGTAAGAAACACTGCTGTGGAATATTTAACCATGTAAATATGTGTTACATTTGTCTGTACTGTGGACTATTATTTTAACTGTGTAAAGGTGTGTTACATTTGTCTATACTGTGGACTATTATTTTAACTACATAAAGGTGTGTTACACTTGTTTAGGCTGCATTTGCTTAATTATGTAAACACGAGTTGCATCTGTTTCCCCTCGCCCAAGGTACCTGACTGGTCTAATAAAAAGCTGGACAGCCAATAGCTAGGCAGTAGAGGGACAGGCAGAGCTGGTGGGCAGAAAGAATAAATAGGAGAAATCTAGGCTGCAGAGAAGAACAAGAGAAGGAAGGAGGAAAGAGTGAGAAAGAGAGGACATGCCCGGGGTCGGCTACACAGCCGCCAGCCAGTCAGACACGAGAAGCAGATGTACAGAAGGAAAGAAAGGTAAAAATCCCTGAGGCAAAGGTAGATGAAGAGATACAAGTTAATTTAAGTTAAAAGAGCTAGCCAGGCCAGCTGGCCTGGGTCTGAAAAAGCATGGGATAAAACCGGACTTGCTGAACATAGCAGACAATGAGGACTACTGAGAACTCAAGAACAATGGCAATGGGTTTTTGATCCTCCTGCACGTGCTGGCTTTGTGGGAGCCTAGGCAGTTTGGATGCTCACCTTACTAGACCTGGATGGAGATGGGCGGTCCTTGGACTTCCCACAGGTCAGGGAACCCTGATTGCTCTTCAAGCTGATGAGGGAGGGGGACTTGATTGGGGGAGGGGAAGGGAAATGGGAGGCGGTGGCGGGGAGGAGGCAGAAATCCTTAATAAATAAATAAAATTTAAAAAAAGATAGAATGCAATAAAATGTTCTGTATTACAAAGAGAGAGAGAGAGAGAGAGAGAGAGAGAGAGAGAGAGAGAGAGAGAGAGAGTTAACCAGAAACAAGCCTAAACTAGGCTGAGCATTCAAAACTAATAAGTTTGTGTCGTCATTTGGGATTTAGTTGGTGTCTTAAAAGAAAAAGGCTGGTACGTATCCCTTGACCTTTTGACTTGGACCATGGAAGGGTGGAAGGGATGACCCAGCCCCAACCACTACACAAGTGTCTACCACGGGAGCAGCAATGGCCTCCCCACAACAGAGACCAGTCACCGCAGCTGGTGGCCTCTTGAGACTGATGATAACTCCTAGACTTCTGAGTTTACTGTGACATAGAGACCCAAAAAAAGAAAGACATTTTCATAATAAGCAAGACAGATGTTGGGTATCACGTTACTACTAAAGATACATGACCCTAAGTCATCCTCCAGGCTGATGAAACATGAGGATGGCATCTTACTCTCAATGTCATATTTATCTTTTCCCATCTCATTTGGTATTCAGTAGGCATATGCCCTCCCTTAGTTTTCTCAGCTCTTATTGCCAACTAGGGCTCTTCGAAGCTTTTTCCGTACTGTTTGAGTGGGTCCTTATCTTCTTTCTAGTCCTGTTTCCAGATGAAGAGGCTAAAACCGTAAGATATTGAGAAATACTGTCCAAGTCCAAGGTGACCAAGCTTGGATTCAAACTCAGGGTATCTGACATTGGCCCCCAAGGTTTCTTACTCACAACACAACACGAACAAATGGTTATCTGAAATTTTCTACCCAGCGTTTTTAGTGCTCAGTATAATATGACCTCATTTGACCTCTCTCGCAACCCCAGGATGTGTGCCTTTTTACAATGATCTCATTTTACAGATGAGAAGGGAGGGCACAGGAAGATCACAAAGCAGATCCGGACTCTAACATGGACAGCTGGCCTGCACTCGTCGTAAAACAGCACTGCTTCTCAGTTGATACCCGGGTCTCAAGGGTCAAACATCGGTTCCCACGTGCGCTCCTGCTCCGGACACAGACGAATCTTTACATAGGGAGTTCTGTCAGAGACGTTGGCACATTTATGCTGAATGGTGCTTTACACATCAATAAGATCACAAATTTTCTTTCAATTTAAAAAAAAATCTAAACTATATTTTTAGGCATAACAGAAATAATCTGTATATAGTGATAAATGTCATTACCTAAAATACACCTATAGGCTGAGTTTGTGATCTGGAAAAATGAAATGGCTGTACAGATAAGATCAACTGAGGAGAAGCAAAATTCTATTTACTTTAAATTATGTACATATATTATTTCTCTTGTGGCTATGACCTAGATGATTCAAGTTAAACTTTAAGCTGTACACTCGGGGACTTTCTAACTATGCTGTACAGACAAGAACTGTATAGTGTCAGTTCCACGTGAAGAGGAAGACCTCTGTTCCCCCAGAGACAGCACTGAACGCTTGTCCTCGGGGAGGCATTGATCACTAACTCTGGACCACTCTGTAAAAAAAGACAGTCCAATAGCAAGGACCTCGGTGACATCTATAAAGCTTTACTGAGGTTAACGGTGCAGGGGATAAAGCAGGGGTACAGCATGGCCACTACTCAAGGCCAGTGTGGGAGAAAAAGAAGTGACCAGCTCTGGAGGAATCCTCCCAGCCAATCACAAAGCTCATGGACATGTAGCAAGGTCAAAGCAAGGACAAAGCAGAGGACTGAAGTTTGGGAAATAAAACCAGTGCAAGGTTTGATGAGAGGGGATTTTATACACCTCACTCTCTTGACACCCTGGCAACTCCCAAAAGCTGCACAGATGTATGGGAGAGAGGTTCATGAGGGCTCACCCCTCCCTGAGGTGCCATTGGCAGTTAATGGTTGCTAGGAGAGAGGAAGTTGTATTTTCCAGAGTGCAGCCACTGGTAAATTGCCCATGCTCCAGTAAATAACCCCATCCAGACTCATGCAGCAGTACTAATTAAACTCAGTGGGTCACAGACAACAATCAAAAAATGAAAAGACACGCAATGGTGGGAGGGGCTTGTTGGGAAGAAGATGCTCAAGTAGGAATAGAGTGAAATGGGTAATGGGAGTGAAAATGACCAAACCCAGCACACACATGCATGAAATCATCGAAGAAGTTTTTAAACATTTAAGCCAGACATTAGACTCAGCAAGTGAAGCACAAGCCTGGTGACCCAAGACCCATCCTGGAGTCCATGTGATGGTGGAGGAAGAGAACCAACTCTACAGAGTTGCCCTCTGACCTTTACAGGCAAACACGCTTGTGTGTGCATGTGTGCCCCGTCACCATCATCACCACCATTATCACCACCACCATCCTCATCACCATCACCACCTTCATCTTCATCATCACCACTATCATCATCACCATCACCACCTTCATCTTCATCATCACCACCTTCATCTTCATCATCACCATCATCATCTTCATCATCACCACCTTCATATTCATCATCACCATCATCATCTTCATCATCACCACCATCATCTTCATCATCACCACCATCCCACCATCATCTTCATCATTACTATCACCATCACCACCATCATCTTCATCATCACCACCATTCTCACCACCATCACCACCATCATCATTGCCACCATCATCATCACCATCGTCACCACCATCATCATCAACAACAATTTAAAAGTCAGAAATGCTTCAATAAAACAAAATGAGCAACAAAACCAAACTTTTTAAATCATTGCTAATGACCACCTGGGCTTTTGTGGTGGCCCTACTGCATATGTTAGACATCCAGCTCTCAAGGTGGATTTGGGAGACAAAGTTTGGGAATAGTAATTGTGTCAGAGCAAGGGGGTGGTTTCTAGGCTGCTGGGATTAGGATTTCTATAGGAAGAGACACCAAAGATCTAACTTCCTCTGTGTCTGCCACGTGAGGCGGCAGGGGGTGCTCACCAGGGTCACATGGCCTATGGTCTAGGTCTTAACTTCTAACCTATGGAACTGTTTGATGCTGTGGTTTTTTTGTTTTGACTTTGGTTGGGTTGGGTTGATTTGGTTGTTTGTTTTGAGTGGGTAGACGAGGCTTAGAGCTGTAAAAAAGATAACTTTCTATAGTTTAATTTACCTAGTCTATGGGTTTTGTTATAGCTGCCTAAACAGACTAATATGATTGTTTAAATTAAAAAAATACTACTTGTACAGCATTACAGAGACAAAAAGTGAACCTGCCACATCTCAGAAATTGTGGCTATTAGTCAGGTGTTGGTGGCACACGCCTTTAATCCCAGCACTTGGGAGGCAGAGGCAGATGGATCTCTGTCTGTGAGTTAGAGACCAGCCTGATCTACAAGAGCTAGTTCCAGGACAGGCTCTAAAACTACAGTGAAACCCTGTCTTGGAAATCCAAGAGGCTTTCTACCAGAGATGGTGGTGCAAGCCTTTAACCCCAGCACTCAAGAAGCAGACAGGCAGATAGATATCTGTGAGTTCAAGGCCAGCCTGGTCTAGAAGTGAGTTCTGGGACAGCCAGGGATGCGCAGAGAAGCCCTATCTCAGGGCGGGGTGGGGGTGGGGAACAGGTTTTCTTTGCTCAGTGTGACTAGCATTGAACATGTTCATGGAGGTGAGATGCACGAAATGAAGGAAGTACTTGGGCATTTTAAGCATAAAGTCAACAAGCAACGAGACAGTTTATTCCAATTGTACTCAATTGTTTCCTATTCTGGAGCTTCCCTCTGAAGACGGTTGTAGGCCACCTCAGTGTCCCTGCCTTCCGTCAGCCTCGCCTGTGTAAGAGAAACAAGCCATCTCTGAGGCCCCGAAGACACCATGTGCTTCCCACTGTCCTGGGACTGCCCAAGCGAGACTTCCTCAGCACAAGCTCTGTAGGTCAGTGGCCAGTGACAATCCAGTATAAAGTCAAGGGTTTCCCAAAGTCCCCTCACAGGGTGTGCTTCTGAATGCAGACTGTCTAAAATTAAAGACCCAGACTATGACCACATTCATACCCACCTTGAGGGAAAGCCAGGAGTCATTCAGACAGGACAGACAGTACCTGTCTACTAAGTGAGCCTCCTCAATCTTTTGCTCTCGGGAGCCTCTGCCTTGACCTGGTGTGTTGCCCCACACCTGTGATCCCAGGACTCAGGAGGCTGAGGCAAGAGGCTTGCAAATTCCAGACCAGCCTGATCTACGTCATGATTTCATGACCAGCCTGGGCTACAAAGTGAGACCCTGCCAATAAATAAATAAGTAAGTAGCTAAGTAAATAAGCAGCTAGTGCGGGCATTTCAGCCAGCACTGCCAATGCTCTCTGTGTGCAGAATAGAATACTAGGCATCTGGAGGTTAAGAATGTGAGGAGATGGAAGATTTCAAAATAAAACTCATGCTTTCGATTCTATGGAATTCAATCAAGAAAACTGAAGATCTAGCAGGGAACAACAGCACGTGCCTATAACACCACTTACCCACGAGACTGAGGCAGGAAGGCAGCAAGTCTGTCTCTACATAGAATTGTTAAAGTGGACTGGGCTGGAGAGGTGGCTCATTTGATGAAGGACTCGCTCCACTACTGAGGTTTGTCTAACAATTTCCTCAGAGACTGAAACTCTGCATCCTGTAGCAAGCTCCTTAAGCAGGATGGTTAAAAAATTCAAAACAGCTTTAGGAAGTCCCTGAAACTGACCAAATTCATTAGGCCCCTCCCTGCTTGAGTCAGCACTAAGAGTTGAGAGTCCCTCTGACAGAAGAGAGGACTGAGAGGGCCGAGAAGGTTCTGAGATCACAGAAGTGGCCTGGAAGAAGCAGTCAGCCAAGCTAACTGGAAGAGGTTAGGCCAACTGAGTCTCCTGGAAAGGACACTCTCCAGCTTGCTGACCTGCCTGCAGGCTGTGCAATGTGCTCCCAGTTCCCAGCTGTGGTGAACTGTCACCTGTGTTGGGGTGGGCTTTGATCATACAGCTGTCTTTGAGTCATTTCTGCTCCTGTAAGTGATCCCTCACCCATATCCCGGTAAGTAACCCCAGTAAAACTGATTGATTCACCAAGATGGAATTCAGTGATGTCTTCGTGGGATCCCTATCTGGGGTGAGTAAAAAAAAAATGTCATACAACATGAGAATCTGTGTCTAGATCCTCAGCAACCATGTCAAAAGCCAGGTGTGCTGGTGTGTATCCCAGTCCCTGGTGCAGGGCAGGGACAGGGGAACCTCCACGGCTGTCCGGATGGCTGGTCTACACAGTCACTGGACTCTGGGCTCAGGGAAAGATCCCATCTCAAAAAATAAGGTAGAGAGCAATAACAGAAGATACCGGACTTCAGCCTCTGGCCTCCTCTCTCTCTCTCTCTCTCTCTCTCTCTCTCTCTCTCTCTCTCTCTCTCTCTCTCACACACACACACACACACACACACACACTCATACATGCATACACTACACATACATACACACAGACACATACAACTTTAAAAAGGTCTCAGTCAGTAAAGGCACATATAGCCATGCCTGACAACCTAAGTTCAGTCCCCAGAACCCACAAGGGGAAAGAAGGGACCTGCCCCTCAAATCTGTCTTCTGACTCCACACAAGGGCCATGACACTTGTGTGGCCTTATATACATACAAAATAAATAAGTGCAAATTTTTTAATTATAAGAAGAGAGTGCTGGGTTGGAGCTCAGTTGGAGCCCAGTATGCACAATGCCCAATACTGCACAATTTTAAAGCTTTATTTATTTTTATTATATGTGTATGGGTGTTTTGCCTTCATGTATGTCTTTGCATCACATCCAGGCCTGTTTTTCCAAAAGGTCAGAGGAGGGTGTCAGATTTCCCCGGAGTTAAAGTAACAGATGGGTGTGGCCTGTCACATAGATGCTAGAATGCAAACCCGTGTTTTTGGGAGGGGGGGGGAAGCAACCAGTGCTCATAACCACTGAGGCATCTCTCCAGACTCAAAAAAATTTTGAGGGGATAAAATCCAAATGTAAGAAGCATGACAAGTTCAAGATATACTTGGGAGGTACAAGTACCATCTAGGTACTTCTTGGCTTAAGTAAGAGGACAGTAAGAAATGTGTCCCTAGACTCTGGCTGGAGGGGCTGTAATGGGTGTCAGTAACTGGAGTAGGAGCCACCAAGAGAACAGCTAGTGACTAAGTCTAAGCTCAATTTTCAACAAATTCAGTTTGAGCATCACATTGTACCAAATGCGAAATAGTGTCTGAACTTAAAATCTCACCACATGGGAGACAAATAATATATTTAAATTCAATATAATAAGCGACTAAATAAAGATATATACCGAGTTAAGTTTGTTAGACTCGCTAAGACCATTCCACAGTAGCAAATAAACCCCAAGTGACTTAAGCAACGCAGTTTTGTCTTGGGTAAGTTCAGAGAACTTTTCAAAGCCGTTCCAGAACTGTGGTACGTTGAGGTCATTTCATCACAAGTCATTCCTGGCTGCCAGCAGAGGACACAGTTGGGTCATGTACTGACTCAAGGGGTTTGGAATCAGCTGGTACCAGAAGTCACATGACCACCCTCTGATTGGGAAACATAGGGCACCAAGAAAAACTCGGCATATAAATCTGTGTTCAGGAGTCTGAGGCAGGAGAGCCCTGAGTTTGGGGATGACATGGGGGACAAAGGGGGAGAGAGAGAGAGAGAGAGAGAGAGAGAGAGAGAGAGAGAGAGAGAGAATTGGTTACTTTCTGTTGCTGTGATAAATCCGATGACCAAAGCACTTACAGAAGAGTTTACTTGGGCTTAGGTTCCAGAGGGGTAAGGGTCCATCATGGCAGGGAAGGATGCAGAGGAAAAGCATGGCACTGGGATCAGGAAGCTGAGAGCTCACATCCTCACCTTCTGAGCAGAGAGAGCAAACTGGGAGCAGGGAGAGGCCATATAATCTCAAAGCTCACCCTGAGTGATGAACTCCTTCCAGCAAGACTCAACTACATAAACCCTCCCAAGCAGCTCTACCAACGTGGAACAGAGTGTTAAAACACCTGTGAGGGTATCTTAGGGTCACTACTGCTGCAGTGAACTCCATGACCAAAGCAAGTTGGGGAGGAAAAGGTTTATTTGGGTTATACTTCCACATCACCGTTCATCATCAAAGGAGGTCAGGACATTCAAGCAGGGCAGGGACCAAGAGACAGGAGCTGATGCAGAAGCCATAGAGTAATACTGCTTCCTGGCTTGCTCAGCCTGGTCTCTTATAGAATCCAGGACCAGCAGCCTAAGGATGGCCCCACCCACAATGGGCTGGGCCTTCCCACATCAATTACTAATCAGGAAAATGCCTGACAGCTGGATCACATTGAGGCTTTTTCTCAGTTGGGTTCCCTCCTTTCAGATAACTCCAGCGTCTGTCAACCTGACATGAAACTAGTCAGAACAGAGGGCTGTTTTTCATTCAAACCACCACAGGGAGTCAGTTGACACCAGTGGCGTGATTATATGGGGATTTTCTTCACCAAGAAACCATATCTGTGCAGGAATTTGAAGGCACCTAGAAGTTGCTCACTGGAGAAGACAAGGGCAGGACGCTACAGCAGTGGTTCTCAACCTGTGGGTCACAACCCCTTTGAGGGTTGGACAATCTTTTCACAGGGGTCACTTAAGACCATCAGAAAACACAGATGTATTATGGTTCATAACAGTAGCGAAAATGTCCTAATGAAATTCATAATATGCATAGTTGATATTTGCTAACAAACAAAAACTATCCAGGAGTTGTGGCACCTGCCATTAGTCCAAACACTCTTGTGAGTTCAAGGACAGCCTGGTCTGCGTGTCAAGTTCCAGGCCAGTCGAGGCTATCTGTCTCAAAAAGTAAAACAAAAAACAGAAAGCAACAACGACAAAGTGGGTGTTATAGCAAATCAGGAGAGGAGATTCTATTCTGATCTGCAGGCAAAGATAAGCCGCAGGTTGTTTTAGGTGAATTAAGAACTGTGCGAAGCCAGTGAGAAAAACGGCCAGAAACAGAGAGTGGCAAAGTAAAGACACCTAGGTGATTATCACCGTCTGGAAGAGAGTCCAGAGGTGGTGGTGGGGACGGCAAGTCCATCACACAGGAGAGGACCAGGTCCACTGTGTCTCTCTACTGAAGAGGAAGAATGAATTACACAGGAAGGTGAGGAAGAGGGAGCTTTTGGAACAAGCTCCAAGTTTTCCATTCGGTCAGTTCCGCGGATGGTGAAGGCATTAACAAAGTCAGAGGGACAGTCTCTGGGGCAGACAGAAGGGAGGAAAGAACCATCCACACTTAGAAATTCATGTCCTAGGAACATCACTTGCAAAGACTACCCCATAACTGAGTAGTAACAAGATTCCTTCTTAAAACAGAAGCTCTCTTCCGGGGAAGTACAGACTTCGCTACTGGCTGAAAGAGAGCCCCTGCTTTGGGCCTAGGCCCAGTTTCTTCTGCCCACTGGATCCGCTGTGCTAAGACCATGGAAACATCTGGAGTGGCCACGTTTCCTTACGAGGTCAAAACAAGTTAAGTGGTGTGCAGCTTATCTCACCTCCGTCCTGCCGCTCTCCTGGGAGGATGCGGTCCTATTTATTGCAAAAATCCAGCGTAGAAAACAAAGATAGCGCAGAAAGAAAGCTCTGGAGGCTCTTCGGGCTCCAATTTCAAGATAACTCATACAAAATTAACATAGGTAGCTGTTTGCATTCAAATTTGCCTTTGTCGTCATTAAATACAGTGTTTAAATTTTGAAATATTTGTGAATTCATTTGACTGGCAGAGAACTGTTCTGTAATAAGGAAAGGCATTCCTAGATTGTTGGGTTTTTTTTTCCCTTCAGTGACTGACTTTACAACTTTTGGTAAGTCACTTGACCTTTTGTCAGTGAGGCCCTTGACTGTGAAATAAGAAAATAATCTTTAACTCTTGGAAGAATCGTACTGGGATTTACGTAATCAAAGACTCTAAAACAAGGTTTTCCCTTAGAAAGAATGTGTTCATAAATACTAAGTTTGAATAATCAGTGCTGTTTCTTTCAAATAGAATAATCTGCTGTCTTTATAGTTAGCAATCCTCCGTTGACCATTATTGCTGAAGATAAAAAAGGAAAGAAACGCAATCACTTCCTTCAAGAAATTCCCGATTTTAGGAGGAAGACAAACAATGAAATCAAAGGGGCAGCATAAATGAGCACAATTTCACAAACAGTCAAGGGAAATACTAGAAGAAAATTAAAAGAAAAAAAGATGAAGAAAAAAAAAAACACCTCAGTTTGCCTCCTGTCTAGGGACACACACAGCTGGCCTAGCATGCCCCGAGGACAAGATTCCATCTAAAGAACAGGGAAGTTACTGGAATTAACTTCTTTACAAAAACAGGGGTCGGCTTGACTCTTTTCTCAGTAAATAATGTCCAACAATTTCTCTAGCTTTCCCTCCATGCAAACTGTGTAAGGAAAGGCATGTTTTTCAGCTCAGTGTTTTATTTCTCACAAGGAACTGAGGAAGAGAGTCGGTCTGGATCTGTCTAAACCACTTACATTTAATTACTGATGTGTGACTTGGGCAAGATCCTTGGTCACTTAATGCCAGGCCTTCGCCGTCTGTGAAGTGGGAACAGAAGCGGTAGCGCTGTATGGTGGGGCTGAAAACAGCATGCCGTCAAAGCACTTAAAAAAAAAGTGATTGTGGCTGTGGGGCCCTGGAGAAGTCCACAACAACACGTGGGTGCATCTACCCCTCCTCTTCACTTTCTGTCTTAACCTCCACGCTTAAGCCCACGTTAAAAATCTGTACATAAAGAACTCCAGCTAAGCTTCACTTAAAAAGGGAAAAGGTGACTTGGGGGCCAGAGAGATGTTGTTGCTGTTTTTCAAGACAAGGCTGTCCTGAAACTCACGCTGTAGACCAGGCTGGCTTTGAACTCACAGAGATCCGCCACAGCCCAGCAAGAACAAACATGCATTCTTCTTGACTGTTCCTGGGCCCGCTTCAGGCAGCTCACAGCTGCAGGTAACTCTAGCTCTGGGGGATCCAACATTTGTGACCTCTAGGAGCACTTGCATCTGGCATTCTCTCTCTCTCTCTCTCTCTCTCTCTCTCTCTCTCTCTCT